>NW_020291645.1:0-234046 GCF_003184785.1 Aspergillus japonicus CBS 114.51 | reverse complement strand
TATTAATATACTATATAAAAATATAATATATTTTAAAAACTTAATATAATTCTAGTAAAAAGTATACTTAGATTATTTTATATAAAAATCTGCCTTTTATAAGCATTCCAATACTTAATAAAGATAAAAAGTATAGAAAAAGTAGTTCTTTAAAAAAATAAGAATATTATCTAAATAGATAATATAAAAAATATCTAAAATATTATAAAAAGCTAAATAAATATAGTTTTAAAATATAGCCGAAGTGTTGGTTAATCCAAATAGTATAACTAGATATTTAAAATATTTATAACAGGTTTGGAAGGCTGTTTTTTATTTATTTTTTTATTTAATATAGATTTAATAATATATATTTTAAATATCTAATTTTAAAAAGTATTTAGCTTCTATAATCCTATTAAAAATTTTTAAAATTAGAAAAAAAAATAACAATTTTTTACTAAAACTTTATTAAATCTTCTATAATCCACATATAATTAAAGACCTTTATTTTTTTTTAATATAAAAAGAATAGGGGCTTCTGCAGAACTTTTAGAAGATTAAATTTACCCTAACCAAATATTTTTATTAATATAATAATAAAAAAATTAAAGCTTAATTTAAAATAAAAAATAAATAGATCTATACAGCAGGGTTTTGCTATTTTTTAAATTAATAGTATAGTCTAAAAATCTATAAAAAAAAATAGTTAAAAATAGTTAAAAAAAAATATATTTATAAAGTTATAAAGCTTAGGGGGTAATATAGCCTTATTAAGTCTAATTTATAAGTAGTTTAAAAAGATTTTATTTTTTAATAATTAAATATTTTCTAAAAGTTTAATTACAGTATAGATATAGGCAAGATTTTAATAAGCTTTTATAAATTTATAAAAAAATAAGATTTTTAATACTTAGATTTTATACTACTACTGTTAATTCTATACAGATAAATAAATATATAGGTTTTTTAAAATAGTTATTAAAAGTAGAATAGGGCTTTTAAAAAGATTTAGATTATAATTAATAGCTATATAATATTTTATAAATAATTATATAGTTTTTTTTAAATTAGTAGCAGTAATAGGAATTTTTTATATACTATAAATATTTATAGTAAGGCAATTAATTGCAGTAATTAATAGGGCTGTAAAATAAGCTGTATTAGAATAGAATTATTAAATAAATTAATAGCTAATAAAATTAACTTTAGTATACAAATCTAAATTTATATAGATTTTAAGGGTATTTCTAAAGTAAATAAATATATTAAAGTAAATAGCAGTCTCTACTTTAAACCAGTTTATTAAAAATATAGGGGCTTTTTTAACTACTACCCTTTTTCTATTAATTTTTATTTAATTTTATTTTTATTTTTTTTAAAGATATTAATTGGCTAAGTAATATTTACTGTTGTATTTATAGTAATAGAAAGTTTTCCCTTTTTAATTTTTTCTATTTTAAAAAGTTTTTTAAAAAAAAAACTTATTATTTAATAGTAGAGGTTTTAATTTTTTAAAGGCTTTATTTAAATAATTTTTTTACCCATCTGGATTCTGTTTTCTCTTTTAATTTAGTATATTTTAGTAATAAATAGTAATAGATACTATTTTTTTTTAAAAGTCCAGTAGTTTTAGTATATATTTATAAATATATTAACTAAGTTCTAATACTAACTTTAAAAAAAAGGTTAATATATATTTATTATTTTATTTAGGCTTAAAATAATACTTTAGAATATTTAAATAAAAATAGAACTTTTTTAGATTCTAATTATTTTGCTAATAAGCCTGTTTAAGCTGCCCTATAGTATTAAACTGTAAAATAGCAGTATTTTAAATAAAAAAAAAGTCTATTAAATAAAATAATTTTATAATTTTTTAGCTTTTTAGTAGTTTTTTAGGGACTTTTTATTAATATACTAATACTATTTCTGCCGGCAAGTAGAGTCTAGATAGCTAACTACAGCTAAAACCTTTTAATTTTTAGTATAATACTTTTAAAATACTTTTTTAAAAGTATATTATAAATTATAAATCTATTCTATTCTTTGTTATAAACTAAAGCAGAAAAAGAAGATTAGAATTTTTTTAAATTTAATTTTTTTTTTATATTTAAAAGATAAGGTTAAACTAGTATAGTATTGTTATAATTTTACTAAGGATTTAATATCTCTATATTTAGTTTATAATACTTAAACCTATTTTTTTAATTATTTTAACTGTTTTAACTAATAAATAGTAGCTTACACTTCTTAAAAATCTGCCTAAATTAGATAATTTAATTTAGGGGCAGGTAAAGTACCTTAAGGTAATTTTAATAAAAATTTATTAAATATTATATTACTTTTTTTTAAATAACTAAAAATAGAAGAATTAGAAATTATTAGAAACTATTTAATACAGTAGATATACTGGTTAGGCAAGATAAGTAAAATAGCCTAAAAATAGTTTTTTATTAATTTTAAAACTAATTTTTAAAAAATCTTCTTCTTTAAAGGATTTTAAGATAATATATTATATATAAAAAGAGGGGTAAATAATATAGTAATATAGATACCCGGATTAAAAGCCCGGCAAATTAGTACCAATTTAGAAGTGGGCTACTATAGTAGTTGATATGGGTTGCTGTAGCAGGAGGTATTGTATAACAATTATATTATTTTACTTTTTAGTTTTTATAATTTTATTATTTAATACTTTATAAAATAGCCTAGTAAGCAATAGCTGAATATAATATATAAAACTAAACTAAAAATAATTTTTTTAATCTAATTATAAAAAAACTATATATTAACTGCAGGGGATAAATTATTTATACTAAAAAAAAAGTACAGATTCTAACCAAAAATTTTATAAATATTTATATTTATTTAAATAGATTACTAATCTGTAGAAACAGTTAAAAATTAGTACTATAGAAAAATATTTATATAAAAATTTAAAAAACTCTAATTTTAGTACTGTAGAAATTAAAAAAACTAGTATATATATTAATCTATTTATAAATAAAAAATACTACAGTATCTACAACTATATTATTTACTATATATTTATTATTAAATAAAAATTAATTATAAAAAATAATAACTAAAATAAAAGCTAAAAAGTATATATTACAGTAGTTTATTTAAATTATATTTTAAATAAATTATAAAAAGATAAAATAATTAAATTTTACTATAAAAAAATAAACTGGTTTTTGCAAATTTTTTAAAATACAGCTAAAAAACTTTATAAATAAGAAATAAAAAGTCTAGTTAAAAGTACTTAAAACAAAGCCTTATAAAAAAAACCAGAAATTATTTATTTATAAAAATAAAAAAAATAAAAACTAAATTAGATTATAAGATATAAAATATTAATACTGTATAAATATATCTATTTTTTATATTTTTTTATAGTTTAAAAAAGTCTATAAACAGTAGATTTTTTTTATAATTAAATAAGATTTTATTATACTACTTGCAAAATTATACCTAGTATTAAATTATTAATATAAATAAATAAAAAATAAAATATTTTATAAATAAATTTTAAAAAAAAGTTACAGGTCTACTATTCTTACAGATAAAATCTAAAAACCAGAAATCTAAACTAATAATTCTATAAGGGGGCTTTAAAAGCTAAAATAATTTTTTTAATATTATAAATATTTATTAAAGCCCCCAGATTAAAAGCTTACTATAATTATAAATAAGTAAATTACTAAATAAAAAATTACTAGTTAACTAAATTATTTATAAAATAATTAATAAATAAAGTTACAGTATCTGTTTTAAACTAAGTTAAAATTATAATCTACTTTAGTTTAAAACTAAAAAAATAAATAATTTTTTATAAAAAAAACTTTTATAAAAATTAAAATTATTATAAATAGTAGAGTAGAGGTAAATCTAGTATTTATAATATTTATTAAATAAATAAAATAATTAACTATTCTAGCAAAAATAATTATAAAAAAGATTAGATAAAAAAATATACAGTTAAAAAAAACTATAATATTTATAGTATATTTAAAGAATATTTAAAAATATTATAAAAACTAAACAGGTCTTGCAATTACAATCCTAGAAATAAATAAAATATTTTTAAAAATATTTTTTAAAAAATAGTAAAAATCTATTATAAATTTAATAAATATAAACTTTAGTTTTATAAATACTATATACTAAAACTACTATAAATTGCAGTAAAAAAATTATACTAAAATATTTTTTAAAAATAAATTTTTATTTAGTAATAATATAAAAAATTTATAAAATAACTACTAATTAAAGAATACTAGTATAGTACTATAAATATAAAATAGTATTTATAAAAAAAAAAGCTGTAAACTTATTTGTATAAAATTTAAAATTAGATTTAGAAATTAATTTCTATAAAAAATTCCAGCTGAAGCTGGGGCAAGTATATAAAATATTACCTATAAAAAATTCTATAAAACTGTTTATAAAAAATATTAATAAAAAAATAAATCTAATATTTTAAATTACTAGTAGATATATTAGTTCTATTTATAAACCAAAAAAATAAAAGTTTATAAATATATATAAACTATTATAAATTAAATAAATAAATAATAAAAAATACCTATCTACTACTATAGATTAATAAATATATTAACTAATTTATAGGGTTTTTTTAATTTATACAGCTGAACCTATATAAGGCCTACTATAAAATTAGAATTAAAAAAAATATAAATAAAAAAGAATATTTTAAATAAAATATAAACTATTTAAGTATCTAGTTATGCTATTTAAACTAATATATCTGCAGAATTTTAAAAATTTAAAAATTTTCTATTTATAAATATTTAGATAACTTTTTGATTATTTATTTAAATAATATTATAGTATATTTATAAAATTTGAAATATATAAGATACAGGTCTATAAAATACTAAAAATATTATAAAATATAAAATTATATATAAAACTAAGCAAATACTACTTTATAGTAATAGAAATTAACTTTTTAAAATTTTAATTAGCTATAAACTAGAGTGGCTAACAGCCAGATTAGGTTAGATTAATTAGAATTTTTATACCTAACTGCCAGGTTATGGTTAAATTAAAAAAATTTTATATTTAACTGTAGTATAGCTAAAAACTAGACAGTTAACTGTTTTAACTATTTTTAGTATAAAAACTTATCTGCTATATCTTTTTTAGTTTTAGTATAATTAAAATATATTTAAATTAAATAGTTATTAATCTAGCCATCTAAACTATTATTAAAATATATATAAAAAAAGCTTTTTAAATAAAATAAATATAACTTAAAAAAATAGTATTTTTATTATTTATATTTTTAAAAAATAATAAAAGAATTCTAGTAGTATTAATAGAATTTAGCTTTTTATAAATTAGTAGCTGTTATAATATAGAATATAAAAAAATATATAATTACAGCTTTATTTAGATTGTATATTTTAATTATAATATATTATACTACTAAAACTATATATTTCCTTTTAATTAAGCTACTAAAAATAATTATATAGTCTTTAGTCTATTTTTTATTTTTTTTAATTTTAGTTTAGGTAGTCTATTAATTTTTTTATTTAAAAAAGTTAAATTATATATTATAAGTTAAACTTTTAAGTAGAACCTGTACTATATTATTTATTTAGTTTTTTTTAGTAACTATATTTGCTAGAAACTATTTAATTAAAAATTAGATAATAAATTTTATTAGATTTTTATAACAGCTTTTTTCAAAGTTTTTTTATATTTTAATTTATTATGTTTAATTAAGCTTTGCTTAAAATAAAAAAGATTTTTATATTTTTAGATTTTAAATATAATTTTCTACTTATAAGAAAGCTAAATTTAAGAAGTAGTGCAGATATTATTAGTATTATATAAAAATAGAATAAATTATATTTATATAAAAGTATATTTATAATTAAAATAATATTATTTTTATAAAGTTTTTTTATTTTTATTTTTTTATATCTATTATTTGCAGAGTAGTCTTAGAATTATAAATTAACTACAGTTATTTAGTTTATTTTTAGAAAAAAGTATTAAGTTTTTTTCTTTTATTTTTCAGATTTTTATAAACTATAATAATTTTTAAACTAAAATAAGTCTTTTAAGCCAGCTTTTTTTATTTTTAAACCTTAAGATTGCACGTGTTGCAAAGAATTAAAAAATTATTTTATATTTATTTTTTTAAAATAAAATTTTTATCTTTTAAAATTGGTGGCAGAAGATAATTTTTTTTAAATCTTATATATATATTTAGAAACTACTATTTATCTTTGGTTAAAAAAAGTTATTAATAATATTAAACAGTTTTTAAAAAAATATATTATTTTCTAATAAAATTCTTTATATCTATTGTGAAGTATATTTTTATATTTTATAATATCCATAACTTAAAAATTTAAAAACTAGTTTTATAAACTATTATCTTTGTAAGAATTATAAAAAAAATATTATTAGTTATATTAAATAAATAATTATTAAAATACTAAATAAAAAGCTATTGCAGATATTTTTTTATTTTTTTAAAATAATTTTTTTTAATAATTATTTTCTTTTAGGCCTCTACAGTCTATAATAAATAAAGTTTTTAAAATTAAATTTTATATTTTATAATTATTTATTATGTACTATTCTAAACAGTTAAGTATATTTAATTTAAATAATTAATTAATTTTATTATTTTATTTTTTTTACTAAAAGCTAAACCCTCCCAACTAAGCGCAGATTAAAAAACATTTTTTAAAATTATTAAAAAAAGTATATATATATAATTATTATTAAAATTTTTAAATATTGGATATATATCTATTGCAGTAGACTACTAAACCAGTTTTATATAAAAAATATAGATTACTATAAAGTTTTACTGGACGTTTAATCAGTATCTGGATTCTATACTAGTAAAAACCTAGCTGTAATTATTTTATTAGTTTTATATAAATATAATTTTTTTTATTAGTTATTAAATATAACAACTAATAATACTTATAATAATAGTTTAATTTTTAATATAATTTTATTTAAATTTTTAATTTAGCTTAGCCAGAGTACTCAGCTTTATAATATTTTAACTAATTCTAATCTTTTAAAAATTATTTAAAGCTAGTATTATATTTTTTATTTTACTTATATAATTTAGCTGATAGTTAATACTCTTCTGCAGAAACTTTAGATTAAGATTTTAAACAAAACTATTAAATATATATTAAAAAATAATAATAGCAGTTTTAAAGCCTTTTTTAATATTTTAAAAACTTTTAAAAAAATATATTTTAAAAGCTGTTTATAAAATGCTAATATAAATAATCTTTTTAAAAATTATTTATATAAGCCTTTTATAAACAGCTTCTAAAACCTTTCTATTAACTATACTAATTTTTAGTTATAGATTTGGAAAATTATATAATTTATTAATATAAGTTTTTAATACTGTAAAAAATTTCAGCTTATTTAAAAACTTAAATTTAGTTTAGTTTTTTATTTTTTTTAACTGTAAAATCTGCTGGAACTTAACTTATTTTATAATTTACTAAATATTTAAACTTTATTAATTAATCTAAAGCTTTATTTAGTACTGCAACTATAGTAATATTAATTATTTTTATTCTACTATAATTAAATAAAAATAAATAAAGTATTTGTTTTAAACTTTTAAATTTTTATTTTTTTTATATTTTGTCTATTTAAAAATAGTAGACCTACTGTTTATAAGGTTTATAATATTTATAATAATTTTTTAATTATTTAAATTATTTAATTAACCAACTGGTATAAAAATAGATATTTTAAAAATCTTTTTTTAAAGGTATATAAAATATATACCAGAAGCTTTAAAAATACTACTATTATATCTACTAAATAAAAAACTATATTTATATATTTATAACTATTCTAAACCTAATATTAAAGTTTAAAAAGTTTTTAAAAAAAATATACCTAAATAATAATATTAACTGGTATAAAAAGTACTAAACTATTTTTAAAAAAATATTTTATTTTTATTATAGTTAAAATTTAGCTATTAATATACTGTTAACAGTCTCCAGATTTTTATTAGACTTAAATAAAATTTTTTATAATATTTTTAAATACTAAAAACTCTAATCTACAGTAGAGATGTTTAAAAAATTAAAAATATATTTAAATATTAAAAATATATAGTTTATTAAAGTATCTTAATTTATACTAATACTATTTTAAATATTATAAATTATATTAATATTTTTATCTACTAAAAATTCTACTAAAATTAGTTTTTTATTTTCTACTAAGTAGCTAAAGATTTTCTTTTAGTTGCAACTAATAGTATTAATATTAAATATTTATTTAATAGTTTTTAAAATATCTGCTATTATTATAAAAGCTGTTTTTATTTTAATCTAATTAAAATAATTATACTTAAATATATGCTAATTATTTTATAAATAGTAAAAAATATAAAAATATTTTTAATAATTTTACTTTAGATTTAATTATTTTTATACTAAAAAAGTAAAATAAGAATAAGATAATTACTATTTTCTATATTAGTAAAAATAAAAATATAGATAATTTTAAAAATAATTTTAAAAATAGATTATTACTATAATTAGAAGAGCTGGGCTTATCTAAATTTTTAAATATTATATATATTTAAATAAAAATAAAAACCCGGTTTTTATAATTTTTATATTAATATAATTACTATTCTAAACAGCATAAAAAGTAGTATAAAATTATTAGTATATTAATTTAATATTAAATACTATTTTTATTATACTAGGTTTTATAAAAGTGTTTTGCAAAGCGCAGTATATCTATTAATAAAATAAATAAAATAGATAAAATAAATAAAATAAATTAGTTAAACTTAAAAAATATTACTATACTATAATTAAAAGTATATTATATCTTATATATAATATATATAAAAATAATATATATATTATTAATTAATCTGCAGTTAATAATCTATCTGCTATATCTAATTTTTTTAATCAGCAGATATAAATAGTTAAAAAGGCAGTTATATTTTAATATAATTTTAATTATATAGTTAAAAATTTTTTATATTTAAATCTGACTATACAGTTATACTCAGGTTAAGATTAAGATATAACAGTCAGGTTAAGCCACTCTAGTTACTAAAAGAGATAAAATAAATAGTATAGTATAAATTTTATTTAAAAATTTAATTTATAATATATAATTCAGCTTTTTTGAATAAAAAGAAAAAATTAATAGACTATTTAAACTAAAATTAAAAAAATAAAAAGTAGAGTAAAAACTATATAATTATTCTTAGTAGTCTAATTAAAAATAAATATATAGTTTTAATAGTATAGTATATTACAGTTAAAATATATAGTTTAAATAAAAATATAATTATATATATTTTTTTATATTTTATACTATATCAGTAAGTAATTTATAAGAAGCTAAATTCTATTAATACTACTAGAATTCTCTTTTTATTTTTTAATAATATAAATAATAAAAATACAATTTTTTTAAGTTATTTTTATTTTGTTTAAAAAGTTTTTTTTTATATTTTTTAATAATAGTTTAAATAGTTAAATTAATAACTACTTAATTTAAATTTACCTTAACTATAATAAGACTAAAAAAAATATAGTAGATAAATTTTAGTACTAAGAATAGTTAAAACATTTAATTATCTAGTTTTTAGCTATACTGTAGTTAAATATTAAATTTTTTTTAATCTAACCATAACCTGGCAGTTAGATATAAAAATTCTAATTAACCTAACCTGACCTGGCTGTTAGCCACTCTAGGTCAGGCTATCCTTAGGTTTATAGACAAGATATAGCTTAAAGAGCTATAAACAGGATTAGAAGCAGACAGGCAGTTAAAAAGATTACAGATTATATATAAAGCAGTTAGTAAAGGCAGTTAGATTATTAGGGTAAAATAGATTAAATAGGTTAAACAGATTAAACAGGTAGAACAGGTAGAACAGGTAGAATAGGTGCATTAGGTCTGCACTGTAATACTAAATAAACTCTTCTGGATTATTTAATATAGCTAAAAATTATAGAATTACTAGTATTTTAATAAAACTACTATTTTTAAAAATAAAAGCTATAAAGTATTAAAAAGTAGACTAGTATCTGGTTTTTAGTTTAGCTAAGTAATAAAAACAATAGTATAGACTAAACAATTTTTTATAACTAGTTTTTTAATATATTCTTTAGATACTGGATTAGATTATTTTTAAATTTATAAATAAAATATAGTTTAAAAAGCTATAAACAGGATTAGAAGTAGATAAAAAGTTAAAAAGATTATAAATTATGTATAAAGCAGTTAAAAAAACAGTTAGATTATTAAAGCAAAATAAATTAAATAGATTAAGTAGATTAGGAAGATTAAACAGATAAAATAGGTAGAATAGATGTATTAGGTCTATACTATAATAATAATTATTTTTAGTAGCCTAATTAGTGGTAAATATCTAGTTTTAGTTGTATAATATACTATAGTTAAAATATATAGTTTAAATAAAAGTATAATTATATTTTTTTATATTTTATATTATAACAGTATTTTATTATAAAAAGCTAAATTCTATTAATATTATTAAAATTCTTTTATTATTTTTTAGTAATATAAATAATAAAATACTATTTTTTTTCTAAATTATTTTTATTTTATTTAAAAAGCTTTTTTTTACATATTTTTTTAGTAATAGTTTAAATAGCTTAATTAATAAATACTAAATTTAAATATACCTTAATTATATTAAAGTTAAAAAAGATATAGTAGATAGATTTTAGTACTAAAAATAGTTAAAATAGTTAACTATTTAATATTTAGCTATACTACAGTTAGATATAAAAAATTTTCTAATCTAACTATAACCTGGCATTTAGGTATAAAAATTCTAATTAATCTAACCTGACCTGGCTGTTAGCCACTCTACACCCACCCGCCTTCTGGCCGCGTTCAGGCCACACGCCGGAAGGTTAGTAGTTGGGTGGGTAACCACCCTTCTGTTGTATGTTTTTATCCGCATATTCTTTTCTCTTCCACTTCTTGATACAATTTTCAGCATTAGTAGGTCCTCTTTCCATAAAGTATACATAACTAAAATATCAGACATCTAAAGTAGGCTTAACAGAATAGGTGTAATCTCCATCCAAATTACCTACATGTGTATATGTCTACATATACAACCAAGAAAACACCACTATGAAGCCTCAACTTCTCCACATAGCCATATATCCATAAAACCTAAACTACCGTGCAGTTCAAAGCCCGCACCGAAAAAGCCAGCGACGCCGTTGGCTCCGAAACCGGGCCCAGCCTCTTCCGCACGGCCGCCACGTTCGTCACCTCCAAGTCGGCCTCGAGCACCAGCACCGCCAACAACACCTTTGCCTGCTGCATCACATAGCCGCTGCACGGGCAGCGTCGGGGGCCAGTCAAGAATGGCAAGTATTTGCACTCGCCTTCGAGCACATGCCCGCGCAGCCCCTCCCACCGCTCCGGCCGAAACACCTCGGCGTCCGCGCCCCAGACCTGCGAGTCCCGATGCAGCATGTCGAGGGAGACGGCCGCGCGCGCATCCACGGGCAGCACGACGCCGGTGCCGGATCGGGTCTTCAAGCCCACGGCGCAATCGATGGCGCGGGCCGTGGTGGGGATGGGCGGGTACAGCCGCAGGACTTCGTTGACCACCGCGTCGAGGTAGGGCAGCTGTGACAGAAGCTGCGGCGTCGGGCGATGGCGCCATGGGTTGTGTCGCAGCTCGGCACGCAGCCTCTGCATCATGTCGGGGTGCAGCGAGAGCTCCCGCAGCGTCCACAGGAGAAGCAGCGTGGGCGCCGGGAACCCATGCGAGAAGATCTGCCTGGCGTGCGAAAGGACATCCGGGGTGATGGGCTGGCCCGCCGTGCCGCCCGTTTCCTTGGAGATCCGCCGCAGGAAACTCATCTCCTCGCCGGCCGGGGGCGGGGCTTCGGGGTTGAGGAGGTCGGAGTGGTCCTGCAGCAGTTGCAGGACGATCCGGTCGATCGTTGCGTGCAGGGTGTTCTCGCGGGGGTCGGGGGCCTCGAAGGGCTTCCCGCAGGCGAGATTCATGAGGATATGCTGCAAGGGGTAGGACATGCTCGCGGCCATCTGCACGTACTGGTGGAACGGCGCCATCCACTCGGGGGTTCCGGTGTACTGCCAGGCGTTTTCTAGGCCGAGCTCTAGACACCACACCGTGTCCAGGGCGTAGTTCTGGAGGTAGAGCTGCAGGTTGTCGCCCGTGCCCGCCTGCAGAAGTGCTTGGACGTGGCGCCGCGCGATCGCAACGAGCTTCGGGTGGAACACTTCCAGCGGCGGTCGGTTGTGAAAGCCACGCAGCATATCCGCATGCCACTGCCTGGCAACCTCACCGTCGGCGGTGATCAGTGCATCGCGAACAATGCGCTTGCCGGTGCCAAAGGGGCCTTTGGTCTGGCTTCCACACCGGCTGATGGAGTCAGCATTCTGGACGAAAAGCTGCCGGATCAGGACCGGATCACGAAGGTAGACTATAGGCAGGCCCCCGATCAGGGTCCAGGAGATCCCTTCCTCCGCTGCGCCGTCAAAAAAGGCACCCATGGATGTGTGGTAAAAATCATGGGACCATCGCTCCGACAAGAGGCCCAGGGTGGGAAAGCAGGAGATGTACGGGACGTCGGGCAGAGGGTTGACCCAGCAGCCAAAGATGGTGCGGAGCGCAGCCGCAAGCGTCGGTAGCATTGTCTTTGCCGCGACTCTGACGATGTAAGAAGTAGGCTAGATGGAACTGCAATCCATCCTAGTTTATAAATCTGCAATAAGGCTGGAAAAGTCAGGAGGGAATGTCATCTGCGAGGCATTGCATCTGTGCAACCTTTGATCTTGTTTATTCTGATTTAAAGTTTTATTTTGAGTAAGCCCAAAGCTTAAAAACTTGAAGTTTCGACACTTATTACCGGCTCTGTGCCCAGTGTCAGCCCATCGGGACAGGTTGGACTGCACCATGGCTTGCATTGTTGGATAGGTTTTGTTGGAGTTGATGGTCGCACTTTGGCACCTTGGCAGTTGCAGGTGGGCCATGACCAGCCACAAGCCTTCCCTCTATCCGGCCTTTACTTTAAATGGACTAACTCACTTAATGCCAGGTGCCAGGTGGAGGGTGCTTGCACAAATGACAAATGAGCGGCTGTTGGTAGAATCACGTGAAACTGACACTGATTCATTGTTATCACCAAGCTCAACCCGGTTCGCAATCTTGTCCTTTGCTCATCGTTCACTCACCCTCCAGATCTTCCTCGCCCGCCATCTACAATGATGCAATCCAGACTCTTGACAGGGCTCTTAGTCGCCTCTCTCCTATCTATTCCTTGGCGGGTCTCGAACACTCGCACTGTCACCACCGAGATCCCCGCGTCAGCCAACCCGGATACCATCCGCCAGCTGCTCCAAAATCAGCCACTCTTCATCAAGTTGAATCCGGTGGTCACTGGCATGAGCCTCGCGCCCACCGCACCCACGCGGTACAAGGACGAGTGGCTCCAGACCGCGGAGGCGGGACCCCCGATCCAAACATACATCCTTAGCCAAGTGATCACGATGGTGCCAGGCACGAGCGGATGGGGACAAAAGCATATCCAGTTCGAAACCTGGCTACGAGACACCCCGACCGGAGTCAAGACCCGAGCGGACGCTCCTTTTGGTGTGTCGGTGGCAAGCCACTGGGCAGTCGAGCCGACCGCGTTGTTGCCCGACCCCAAAGATCCACAAGGTAAGAGAGAAAGAGCACCGACAGGGCAAAGAAGTTCGGACATTGACGCGAAGAATAGATTGGCGGATCACGGTGCAGAGAAGAATCTCATGTGTATGGTGGATGATGCCTTTTGTGGCCTACACCTACGACGAGGTCCATGCCAGCGTCATCCGTGATTTCATTGAGCTTGCCAGCTGATCAGCCGGCCACCACGTTGTGCCTGTGGCTGGAGCTCCTGTAGAATGGTACAGTATCTTCCTCACGACCGTCAACTTGGATGTTGCGTTGGAGACAATACAGGCGGTATACGCGGGTGGGTAGAGAGGGCGCACATGGACGGCTGTATATGCTCAACATGAACCTTAGATTTGTGTGCAGAACTCGATTGGGAAATCAAGCGCTCTTCCATTTCTACGTACTATGATTTAATCCATCATTAGGTAAAGAATAATCCACGTATGAGACAGCCAAACCAAGGCTGTGCAGCATCGGCGCAATATCCCCCCTCTCCAGAGCGTATACAGCCGATCAGCATACCCCAAAACCTCAGAGTTTGATTCCCCAGTACTGCCTGGTCCGCGCGACACACTGCTCAACCGAGATCGCAGGCTCGGATTCCACCTGAATATTGCCTTCACCGACCCTCACCCATCGGGCCGGATTATATGCGGGGACGTACAGCATTTCATGGTCCGGCCCACAGACATCACACAGATCCAGAGTCCCCAGGCGCAACCGATCCAAGCAAGCACGGTCAAATCGGACACTCTGACATGCGTTGCAGACAAAGAAGCCGTTTGCGTCCGACCAGGTGGTCCCGCACTTTCCATCGCACTGCGCCTGAAGTGGGCCCTCGAGATTCTCATTCTCGACATCGTCATCTCCTGTGGCACCGCATAGAGTGGGAAATCAATCAGCTCTGACTGACCACGCTAGGTCCCTGTGCGGGGATCTCACCCAACAGTCCAACACAGGTCAACGTCTTGTTCATCCCAGCCTTGAGTTCTTGGTATTTGGCATTCGTATCGTTTGCCTCGTCTTGCTTGGTGCGAATCTGGTCGAGAATCTCCTCGATGGTGTATGTGTCGGGAACAGTCTTGAGATCAACGTTGGTGGTCTACATAGAACGAGGTGCAGACCCGGTCCCATGCCTCCTGCAAGCTATACTCATCCTGCGTTCGACTGCGAGATCGTCATCGTGCTTGTTTTACGACGTAGCATTGCCGCGCAAATGACCAAGCCTATCTCTCCGCCGCACACGGTGACAATGTTGCGCCTGATCTGCTGGCCCTGAGTTGCGGTTGCCATCCGGGGTGCATCGCCCGTGTTCGCTCTCCTCTTTCTCGCTGCGGTTTATGGTTATATTGTAGACGCGCGTCCGTTCGCGTCGCAAATTTCAACTAGGCCTTCTGGTTTCCGAAAATATTATATGCGAAAACGACTAGAACAGTAGAGTGGGGGTTGAGAAAGATATAAGTCAGTAGCCACCCTGCAAAACTAAATCTGCCGGTAGGATAACAAGAATCGGGGGAATCGAACCTCGATAAAAACCCCAACAACCCCAATAAAAACGAATAATGAAGGTAATCTTTGGTAAGGAACTCTAATAGTAATGCCCTCGGCCTTCTGAAAACCCAAATATCCCAATATAGAGGGCTTAAACAATCCCGTGATTATCTAAGGCAGCTGGAGAGCTTTGTGAGAGGAAAGAGGGGGAAGGGGATGGACATGGATAGGTATAATCTGGGAAGCTTAAAAAAGCAGAGCAGACGGGCGGGGATAGTTACAGAGAGTCTTATAAGCGGTCACTGCTGCGGTAAGAATACTTGGTAAGGGAATTTGTTCTTGCAGAGTGGCCACTATATCCTTCTGTAGTTGGGATTGAATGCTTGGAGTCGAACCTAAGCTTCGACGCTGAATAAGCTCACTGGCTGTAGAAGGTGGAATGGGATGTACTGAGGTCTATCGATTGCCCAAGATAGTGGTTGGACTTCTTGGCTTGGAGCGCAAAGAGCCCACCGTAGCGATTGAAATGACGGGAGAGAGTCAGCAAGAGGTTGTGTTATGGTAATGAGGAAACTGTGCTTGAAATCCAATGTCCAAAAGCAATACGTTCGCAAGAGTCTGACAAATACCTTGCGAACCCCAGTACAATTGAACGAGAAGAAAGACGACAGCAAGATTTTAGAAAGCAAGTAGGCTCAACAAGGTCATTAGCGACTGGGAGTAGAGTCACATCAATCACGAAAACTCGACGACAAGCTTTGTACCTCGACCCTCTCCCTTGCGTAGTGTATCTAGACCTCCGAATATCTCATTGAAACCGCCCTTAAATGTGGTGATGGGTGGAGGCCTCAGCCTCAGGCTGGGCAAGCTACCATAAAACTTGCTGATGACCTCGCGGTCCGCCGGCTTCACCGGGAACACGGGGCCAAGGGGCGCCAACATCTGGAACTTGCGACCGAAGGCAGTGTAAACCATGAGGAACTCATAGGTCACGTTTTCCTTCTTCGGCTTTCCTTGATCAAGAAGCGTGATCACTTTGCCACCCTCGCGAAACACATCAGCGCAGAAGGCGGCAGAACTGCCTTCGGAAAAGCAGTCCAGAGCTTTAGTGAGGTTTGGATAGGCCTTCTGGATCTCGCCAATGGATGCAGATGTCCGATAGTCGTATACTGCATCGGCACCATAGCGCTTCGCGAGGTCGAAGGAGCGTGGCGAGGCCGTGACCACAACCGTGTATCCTGCTCTCTTGGCCAATTGGATGGCGAAGAGACCGACGTTCGAGCCTCCTGAATAGATGAGAATGGTCGGAGGGTCCCCTTGTTGAGCGCTGCGTCCGTTCTCAATATCCACCCAGTCAATGTCAAGGTACGAAAGGGCCAGCATCGCGGTGGCTGCGGGAACTCCGTAGGTGGTGGCTTCGCTCAGGGCCGTTTCGTCAGGCACCTTCCAGGCCAAGTCTCCATCGACTTTCAGGTACTCGGCGAATGAGCCAACGTCGGGATACAAGCCCCCGTGGACAAAGCCAGCGATTCGGTCTCCAACCTTCCAACGCTGTCCTGAGTTCTTGCCGACCCGAGCCACCTCGCCCGCATAGTCGCAGCCAATGACAGAATTGCGTGGGGAAACGAAATCGATGTCTTTGAAGTCGATGGGGTTCAGCGCGACAGCGCGCACCTTGACCAAGACCTCATCATCGGTGATGCTTGGGGTTGGGACATCTTTGATTTGCGCGCCCTGCCCAAGAGGACTACGGAGAGCAAGACTCAGTAGACGCTTAGGCAAGAATCGATGTGTGATGACCGCTT
This sequence comes from Aspergillus japonicus CBS 114.51, assembly GCF_003184785.1. Lineage (NCBI taxonomy): Eukaryota > Fungi > Ascomycota > Eurotiomycetes > Eurotiales > Aspergillaceae > Aspergillus > Aspergillus japonicus. Next base: position 217,018 of record NW_020291645.1, on the reverse strand, counting down.
TCATTAGGGCGGGTGGTTTTGCAATGTTGTGATCTCAACAGGAAGACAGGAAGTAAGAAGTACTGAACGGATGGAGCACTCGTGCGCAATACTAAATCAAACTGAAACGCTTGCGGGGAAATACGCAAGAATTACTTGGAAGGTTGACTATATAGAAGGTCGAATGAACCTCAGGTCGACGGATGCAAGGTATAATCATCAAGTGATTAGCTCATAGTGGCTGGAACAGGAGCAAACTATTGTGAAGTTGTAACGCTTACAAACCACCACATCACAAAAACATGGATCCCGCTTTGAATCGCCGACCTGAAGAAAGGAGCCTGAGGCAAAAAGCCTTGTCCACGGCTATGGTAAACCCTCGTTGTTAGTGGATGTCATTGGCTTTGGTAAATGTTGACAAATTCAAGTGCAAGCGTCTCGACAAGACGAACCGCTGCTTCGGGCCGACGGTAAGTCAATTACAGCCACAGCTACCACAGCTATCGAAGAATTCTGCAACAGTGATTAGTGATATCCCCGATTTTCCAAGATTCGACCCCCAATTAGATCCTTCTTTAACCCCACTTTTTATCATTTAGTGGCTTTCTGCATACAGTTTGTTCCCGTAAAGCTTATAGAAATTACACGAAAATTATTGAAACAGAAATGGTAAAGACATTCGACTTCTCAAGTCGTTGGTATGCATAAGCTTATATGGTGTTTGCAGGTGGCTCGTTCGGATTGTAATTACGTTCCTACCGACTGTCTTGGGATCCGACAGGCGTCCACGGCGTTTCCCGATCGACCCATACGTTGGATATACTCCTGGAATCGGACGAACAGTTGTAACTTGCCCCGAAGGTCCAACCTTCGCCTCGGCATGTTCACTAATCACTGCCACCGTCTTCCCGCCCAACCCTAGATGATTACAAATGTGTTGTGAGAAAACAAGAGGGACTGCTTTGAATCCACAAAACGAAAAGTAAAAAAAAAAGAAAATCACGGCTTGGAATGCAAGAAAAGTTAAAAAGTGAGGACAAGTTGCACTAATCAACAGAGCAGGACATGGTCAAATAAGCAGGATTGTGGCTTGTACGGACTCGGCTTCCGCCGCACCGCCGATCTCTGTGCATGCCAAATGTGGCCACAGGTACGAATACGAGCCTAACCTTGCCCTGATACGGATTCATTATGGATCTCCTTCAACTTTAACAATCTTGACTAGTCGCCCTAGTCGCCATAGGCCCCAAGTAGCCTTTGGCGACGCTGGCTACCTATCTACCAACGATCAAGGCCGCTTGGTGCTGACACTCTAGGATGTTGGCGTAGAATGTACTTAGCTAGATCTAAACCAATCAAATAAACATGCATATCAGGAAAGTAGTTTAAGCTCCAATTCTGAGCAATCGAGACAAGTCGAAGATGGGCTATCGTACTTGATCCCCGGAACTGAGATTTATTTCTATTGAACTACACGTGAAGGACGTGTCGATCTGCCCGACTAAAAAGTCTCCCTAACGTTGTAAACCAGGTTGGCACCACTGACTTTGTTGGTCCTGAGCAGGTCTATTCCTTCCAAGACACTACGTCGACCATCCTTTCCAATCTTGGGCGGATGGGCCTTTGATCTTGCTGTTATCCAAAAGAGCATGAGCCAGCTGAGTGAACTTCTTGGCGTGCGCGAAATCCTCGGGCTCGGTGGGGTCACTAGAATTCAAACCAACACTGACGGTCTCACAAGGACATAATCGTCGGGAGCTTGGATATGGTACGGGAAATCACCAAGCCTGCAGTCTGAGGTTTGGTAACGATAACGGCCCTCTGAGTAGACATGATTGCGGTAATGATATGAAAAGTAGTGATAACCATATACGTGTGTATAGAAGCCCATCATACAACACTGTGCCAAGGCTATCGAACAACAACTCCCCCAATCGTCGGATGGGATCTTGTTGGTAATCAATGCCATGGATGACAAATTCTCACCTATATGGGTCCTCCTTGTATCCATGACGCCTTTCACCGACTTGAATACAGTAGAATATTTTCTGGACGGTTCCATGTTACAGGGATCGGGGATTACGTGACTACGACCATGGAGCGGATGATGTGTAATGTATGAGGTCCTTATCTCTTTGCTCATGACTTGGATACTGGTGATGGGCCATCAGGCTCGATATGAGCCGGTGGAAAGTCACGGCATCATCATATCGGATGTTTTCGTACCCGCATCCGGTGACAGGAATGAATGATCGATTTACTCTCATGCTATAAAGATTGCCCAACTACCAGTTCAAAATAAATCATAATCCAGATTCACCATCAAAGTACCATTCCATCATGCCTGCTCCGTTGATTTTCATAACCGGTGCTACCGGTTTTATTGGCAGTGCCACGGCTGTTCACGCTCTCAAGTCCGGATACCGACTTCGAATTGTCGTTCGCCGAAAGTCCGAGAAACTTGAATCATTGTTGTCAGAGTACCGCGAGCAACTGGAATTTGTCATCGTTCCAGATCTCACGGAGGAGGCTGCGTTTCGAGGGAAGCTTGATGGAGTGGACTATGTCCTCCACCTAGCGTCGCCTCTTGCCAACGGCACCGACAAGGAAGCTTTTTTTCCCCCCGCAGTGAAAGGAACACTGGCCGTACTCAAGGAGGCAGCTAAGGTTCCAGGCATCAAGAAGGTGGTGGTCACTTCATCTATCGCCTCCTTGATTCCTCTTACTGGACTTCCCGACGGTGGGCTCATTAGAGGTATGTTTAATGAACATAAGCTAAGGCTCCTATCCCTGCCATGCTAACATCAGCCACAGAGGATAACGACTGGGATTTCGCCGTGGATGCCACAGCAGATTTTGTTGATCCCAGTAATCCCGCGGCAACACCGATGACTCTGTACCGAGCGTCCAAGCTGCTTGCGAACAACGCGACATGGGAATTTTGGAGGACAGAAAACCCGCAGTACTCACTGGTGACTCTTCATCCGTCCTTTGTCTTCGGGCACAATCTCGTGCAATCTGCCGCCAAGGAGATTGAAGCAGGATCCAATGGAATCATCTGGGGTAGTGTGATGGGCGGCGTCCCACTTGGAGGCATCACGGGTGTGCACGTCCAAAATGTTGCCGAGGCCCACATCAAGGCGTTAGACCCGAAGATCAAGAATGGTACCAAGTACCTGCTCTCTGGACCGCCAACAACATGGAAAGAGGTCGCTCGAATTGCGCACGAGTTCTACCCCAATGTTGGTGTCAAGCTTACAGAGCGCGCTGAAGGTGCCTCTGTGCCGACTGATACCACCAAAGCCGAAGTTGAACTGGGAATGCAATGGCGGTCTTGGGAGGAGATGGTGCGCAACGTGATGGACCAGCAATTGGGCTTCCTTTAAGACCGAGCCATGAAGAGCCTGGAACTGAACTAGATATTGACTTTCTGAAAACACTATCCTGTGTATTCTGTTATTTGTCTCTTCAATTATTGGATTTCTTATTCCATTCTGAGGTTAGACTTACCCTAAGTCCAATCCGTAGGCGAAAGTAACAGATTTATGTAAGGGCCCTACCAACCCTTCCAACCCTCGCGACTCTTCACAAAGGAATACCATATATTAGTCCTGAGGCACCAACCATATGACAGCTAAGCGAGCAGGCCGCAGCCACCCACAAAGGAGCAACGGCCTTGCGAATTAGGCAGATTAACAACAACACCGTAAGGCAATACATTGGCACCTTTGGTCTCGAGAGTCATTTGTTCATCAAATTATTTCACCATTCTAGCCGTTATAAGGCCTCTAAAATTATTTTTTCATCTAGCTTATATTATATAGAATGTGTGATACTACTTACAACTATAGTAGCAGATTTGAACAGTTAGTTGAAAATATATGAAATTGTGTGAATAAAGAATCAAGTACTGTAGTATAGGATATTCCTAGTACACCTCAAAAGTCTAGCTAGATAACAATTACGCTCGGAATACATTTGCGATGGCTGGGCCACAGCTGACCCCTAGATAGACAAGCCGGGGGCTTTAAGGAACAGCCGCCGACCTCGATGCTACGCCCAGTTCGAGGAGCCGACCGTCGTGGGTCTATAGCCCTGGCAGACTGTGGAGGCAGTTATCAGCGGCAAGCACTTCCGTATTGCAGGCACTCCCTGTAAGCAGTTCCCCAGTGGTGAGGTCACAGGCTTTATCGTTGAAAGCGAGTCTTTCGGGGTGAGTGACGACAGCCTCCCGAATGTGGTCTACTTCTCTGGCGATACTGCGTAGATCGACGAGCTGGCCCGTATCCGGGAAAAGTGGCATGTTGCAGTCGCGGTGCTGAATACGGGAAACACCTTATTTCCGACTCCCAAGGGGATGATGCAAATCACTTTTAACGGACAGCAGGCCGCGCATCGGATGCGAGTGTTTGGAGTGGATGCAATGGTGCCGATTCACTTTGAATCTTGGGAGCATTTTACAGAGCATCAGGCGGACTTGCGAAGGGTCTTGGAGGGAGACAAGGTTAACAAGAGGGTACACTGGCTGAAGCCAGGGGTGGAGATGAAGGCTCTCTAGACGCTTTGCGTCTACCAACGTGGGTATTCTAGATGCGACTACAGAAATCGAATATAAAAGGATGATAGAAGTAGAGCGTGTCTTGTCACTTAGTCGTTCTTGGCTATTGTTCTAGGCAGAGCAGCCCATGTGCTGGGCCTTGGGTTATGGGCAGTACCCTTTCGGCTGAAAACTAAAGGCAGGCCCGGAATAGCAACATACAAGCGTGCCATTTCTTTGTGATTACTAGCTGGAGGCCATGTGCGGTATATCAGTTGGACTTGAAACAAGGGATAAAGGTATATACTTGGTCTCGATCATAACAATGATTGAAAGGGTTCATGTTGGTGCTCTTTCATTCAAACAATGCCATTGTTGTCTTCTCACAAAGTACTGACCGGTACAATGACTTTCCGTGGCCTATAAAGGAGCACAACGCCCGCCTCTTGTCTCCTCAAATATAATATCCTAAGATTATCAGCTATTGTCACCACTTTATCTATAACCGAATTACGAACCCACGATTCCAGCACCCTGCCAAAATGCCCCACCAATTCGAATCCGGCCACGTGCTCGTCGCGCCCATTGACCTCGAAAGCCGAAAGACCCCCGAGGAGAGAGCCAGTGAGAGCGCCGCCATCCTCAAACACCCCCGCCACGCAGAGAGTATCCACTGGCGCGGATGCCTGAACAAGTCCGTCGACCTGGTCGAGCAGGTTACCCGGTACCTGCACGCCCACGGCATGACCTTCTTCGTGGTATGCTGCGCGTACTGGCACCTCGAGAACCAATGGAAGATGTTGGTGGACTTCGGCAAGACGGGCCTCCCGGCGGCGGCGCGCGGGGAGATCCTCGCGCGGTTCCTGGGACCGGAAACGCCGCTGGAGATCGACCTGGCGCTGGAGTTGCGCAAGGAGGCGCGGGCCGGGGAGCGGGCAATTGCGCACTGGGAGCGCAGGCGCGTATACTCTTATAGGACGCGGCTGGTGATGGGGGGGGGGGGGCGCGCTCGTGTGGTCGAGCGCGACGGCGAGGTTTTACTGAGGACACGGGAGTTGGAGAGCGAGTCGCCTGAGGGCTCCGCGACGGGGTCGATGGCCAAGTGGCTCCGCGCCTTCTGGCCCCCGAGCATGCGCAGGAAGAACAACTCCGGTTTGCCGCTGGAGGTGGCCTGGGCGAAGATGAGGCTGCCGGGCAAGATAAAGAACCTCCTGACCGATCTGCCCGCGTTGGATGAACCAGTTAGGTTTATTCCTGAGCTGGAATCCCGCCGCAGAAGGTAAGGCTGGGTGCCTTTCTTATTCTCTGTCAATTTATTCTGTGATTGTAATCTTGATGTGCAATTGTGATAATCCAGCACCCCCAGCATTTTCTCACAACAAACCGTACGCGCGCTCGACCCGTTGCAGCCCCGCGGCATCCTCCCCTGAACTGGTGGACACACTGCTCCGGCTCGAGCGCACCACGCCCGGATGCACCCACAGACCGTACCTCACACGGAGGCTGCGAGTTTCGCGGGTTTTGCGGTATTTGCTGCTTCTGATCTTAGCCAATGGTTTGCAGCGATCATACGCTTTTGATACTTTTCAGACATCATGCCCGTCATGGGCCTCCCAAGCCGAAGGGAAATGTGATAGACAAGCTCTAGCTTGGTCTCCTTACGTCTGGGACCCCGATTTCTCGCCCCGCGCAGAACGAATCATATTTAGAACATGATATCACCTTTTCCAAGTTCTAGACACACAGGCACGCGGTTGCCTACATCCACAAGCTTGGAACTTCACAAGTCCCTGCTCATTCAATTCTAAATTTAGCGCAAATCTTCTATTTCAATCACCTCTCAAGAGTCACCACATGCCGTGATGGTAGACCTATCGTCGTGGCTTGTTTGTTGTAGCCACACTGCGAGTCCCTGCTTGCTCATTGCGTCACGTTGGACGCGGTGCAATGCCCCCAAGTTATGTCTTGCCTGTTTGGCCTTCATCCTGATTAGCCACCAGCCGAGCCTCCTCCTGATTCTGAATATCCTGCTCCCCGGATAAATAGTCAGCTCCCTCCTCATCTACAACTGCGCCGACCCCAGACCCACCTCGATAGCAGGCACCGCCGAGTGCCACGCGGCAACCAACATCCCCTGGAGCGCTACATCCCCCCGGACCTCCTAAACAGTCGTCTGCACACTTGCCCCCCGGAACCGCGAGGCTTTCGCTACGCCGTGCATGCCGAAATCCATGTCGATGTGGTGGCGCATGAGCTCGGGGTACTTGACGAAGGCGATCAGGCTCTGATGGCAGCATGTGCGATAGTATCCGATGCTGCCCAGGAGAAAGCCCAGGCAGGAGCCGCCCAGGAACCCCACCGCACCGGCCGTGCAGGCGTAGCCCAGCACCGTCGCCCCGAACAGGCCGATGATCGCCGCCGTCGAGCTCCCCGCCAGCAGGCACTGGAACATGAATAAGCCTCGGCCGCTGGGCTTAGTCAACCCGCCCACGGCGCGCAGCGCTTGGCCCAGTGAGCTGACGGTCTGCGCTGGTGTCTCGCCCTGGAAGTTGAGATGTGAGGCGGCTCTAGTACGGGGGTGGGGGGGTGGGATCATGAGGGGGGATACTTACCTGCATGTCTGGGGGTGGGGGATTTCGATAGATGAAATCTGAGTGGAGCTCGGGAATGTCGCTGGGTGGGAAGGTGAGATCCGAGGAATAAACGCATCATTATGGGTAGGTCACATACACAGTCTGGCTATACCCACATACGGCGGAAAGGGGGACCGTGCAAGCGTAATTGAACTAGGTGGAATAGCGGTTAAAAGACGTGTCTGTATGTGCTAATTTACCGCTGTATATCTACAATCTATACTATGTGAGCATCGGATCGCAGCGACTGGCTCATTGTACTGTACAGGGAGCACCCCATGTATTCCACGCTGAAATAGAAGCTCTTCCGATCGGTGGTACTCTATTACAAAAACTTGGCCAGGTTGTTCTCTACCCACTGCTGCAAGCGCTGCGGAGGATGATGGGCATAGGTCATTATGTTATCGCGTGCAGTGAGTGCTTCGGGGCTTTCCAGGTACGACCCAGCGCGATCAATCACGTTGTGAAGGTGCCACTGGATCATAGTGGACGGCATGCCGGCGGCCTCGAGGTGCGCGACAGCCTCTTCCCGAGTGATAGCAGTGACTTGGACCTCCTTGCCCAGAGCATGGCCCACGATTCCTACCGCTTCCCTCATCGTCATCCGCTCAGGCCCAAGAAGCCGCACGATCTGTTCCTGGGCGCCATTGACCAGGATCGTCCCCGCGACATGGCCGATGTCCTCCGATGAGATAAAGTCAAACGTGGCATCGGGGTTCGGCAGTCCCACTTGTCCCCGTAGAATGGCCTGCTTCTCGTGCAGAAGATTGCTGGCGTAGAATGCAGGCCGCACCGTCACGTAGCCAGAGCTCCCATAGATCTCCTCCAGCGCGATTTCCACCTGGGCATGCTCCCAGGGGACGATATCGGAGGGATCCACCTCATGGATGTCGGTCAGGATAATGAAACTGCTGAGGAAGACAATAAACTCCACCCCGGCCTCTTTGAGTGCTCGAAGCGCGGCCCTCATGAAGTCCGGCCCGTCGAAGATTCCGTACAGAAAGGCAGCCTGCGCGCCAGCCTGGCGAACCGCAGTCCGCAGCGTATCGGGCTGGGTCAAATCGGCTTGGTATTTCTGGAACGGGAGGTGGTCGAGTTTAGGAATTGGCTTGGAGGTATTCCGCGTCGCCAGCGACACGGTGGCTCCGTGCTGATGGGCTTGCAGGGCGGCGGCAGAGCCCACGTCGCCGGTAGCACCAAAGATGATCACGTTGTTGTACTTGGGCATTGTGAACGATGATTCGGAATCGAAGAAATTGAGTCTCGCTGGCGCTTCCCAACAGATGATCAGGCAGGATGATAATGCTACATCTATTCGTTCTGATGTCAACTCACCTTGTTTTTGTAGTAGTCACTAAACGGATAATCAAGCCAGCCCTAAACCCGGTCGGGTTTTGGAAACTTCGATCTGCGTCCGTGACCCGAGCCGGTCCGCGCAGGATTCAGGTTTGCCATCCACAGCTGGACTTTAAATGGGCATGAAAAAGAATTGCTTTCTCTTGATGATTTACGATCAGTAAATTATTCGGTTAGTCCTCATTCCAAGCGCCTATTGTGTAAGATGAGTCCTTTGTCGCTAGTTCATGCCACCGGGATCATTTCTTCCTCCCTTGCGGCCGGTAAGTTGAGCCTACCCCGAGCCTAATCTCTGAACAGAATCCAACTAAGACTCACCCACCTTCTCTTAAAAGGCACGATCTTCACTTCCTCGCTCGCCGGTGTCAGCACGGCCCAGCTCGCCGTTCACGATTCTCCGCGGCTGGCCGCTCAGCAATGGGTCCATGTCCACCGAAGATGCCACAACATAGGCACCCCGTTGGTCGTGCTATCAGCAGTCTGCTTTGGATGGGTGACCGCGCAAAAGCAGAGCCACTCCCTTCTGGCGGCCGCGACCGCATGCATGGGCATCGTACCTTACACGCTTGTGGCTCTGAAGGGGCCGGAGACGGTTCTCTTCGCGGCTGCCGATCCTGAGCACAAGGTTGGGTCGGCATATTCGACTCGAGATATAGGAGCAGCGCTCACCAGTTGGGGAACGCTGAATATGGTGCGGACCATTTTTCCTTTGCTAGGAAGCGTTCTGGCGATTAGCCTGTGTTTTTGATCACAGTTTTTGGGTTGCATAAGAACAACCCTGTTACAGTTGCTGCCTGTACAGTGCTCATACGTAGAGTTGAACATCACTTGAACTTGTAATCAAATTGGCGTATCTGTCTGCGATAATAGAAACATGGGATTGCTTTTTGGTACATGAGACCATTACGAGTCATAGAGGATGCTCCTTTCCTTCTCTTCACTGGTGTAAGAGTTCGAGGTAACGACCTTGCTTGATACCCCGATATTCGTTCTTGCCCTGGAGCTTCCGCCCACGTTGATCATCTGAGCAGATTCCTACAATCCACTGCCCTTGGTTACAAGCTAAGAGCTTAGGCTGGGAGTTTTCCTTACGATACACGGCGGCGGCCGTGTTGACGCTCGGCATCGTGCCGTATACTATCCTCACAATGCGGCCGACCAACAATGCTCTTATCGCCCTGGCACAATCCCCAAAAGATCTGGCCGCGGCGGACGAGACGAAAAGCCGGGATTTGCTCGCAAAACGGACCTCGTTGAATGGCATCCGTGGCCTGCTGCCTCTTGCTGGGGCGATGCTGGGTATGGCTGCGGCCTGGATTTCGGGTTGAGGGTATGATATGTTGGATGTCGGAGTTCTCACTTTGGATCTGTAATTCGAGAAGGACAAATGTACGGTCGTAAGCAAAGAGCACGGTTGATTGTTTGTCTATGCGACATTCCTGATCCAGTAAACCTGTCAACTACAGAATTTATTTTGGGCATCTATTGAGACCTTTGTGTCTCTGAACTGCTAAATCTAGCTAGGAACATGACACTCGGACCCCGTGAAGCAGAGATATACAAGAGCAAGGGGCCTGGTTTCAAGAGAGCTGCCCCGGATCCTTCAAGGTGATCACGGCTTATATTTCAAGTATTGCGAATGTCCTCATTACGCCGTACCTAGATAACTGAGGTGGCGAACTCAGCTCGCTATCATCAATCACCGCCCGTTCCGTCACTTGCATCAATTCACATCAGGAGGACTCTGAGGTTTATTAGCAAAACACACTCGAAGGATGAGATGAAGACCGACAGATCTGAACTTGTCAAGACTCCACTGATAATCGTCACAGACCTCACCACTGGATCCAAGTACACGAGGTCTGAAATCCGTGAGCATTGACGTCATAGATTACTGTTTGTCTTGGTGATTGCCTTAGCATGGACGTATCGACGTCGAGGGGTTCGTTAGGTCAGAAGAGCTTTGCTGACCAGCAACTTCGGAATCGACACCAAGACCATGAGTCCAGACTCGAGGCCCACCAGCCCTGCATCCTGATCCTGCTTAGAAGATAAGGTTACCCGTGTGGATGACGGGCCAGCAACCAATGACAGACAACAAGTGGAACTTGAAAAAATATAAATGCAGGTGGATGACGGATTTTAAACCAATCAGAGGTATTTCCCATGGAAACAATCGACTAGGAGTTAAGGTACTGTACCTAGCTGCCTAGTAAGGAACCCAACTCTGATCAAAGTCTGAGGTTGGTGTCGAGAGTGAGGTGGACTATATATTGTACAGTACCCATGCGAATCCCGTCGAGAACCGCCGAAATAATTGTTAGGCAAACGGTTCTTTTTTTTTTTTTTTTTTTTTCGACACCAGCGTATGTCGCCAGGCCTACCCATTGGACTTCACTACCTCCAACTTTATAGCATTTTTTTGGGCATGAAGTACGTTTGCACCACCAACTCCCAATCTACTACCCATCAAAGCCTGCTATGCCTACATTCCGAAGTCAAGACATCCCTGATCTCCACGGCCAGGTCATCATCGTCACCGGGGGTAATGTAGGGCTCGGGTACGAGACCATCCGCCAGCTCAGCGAGCACCACCCAGCTAGGATCTATCTCGCGGCGCGATCCCGCAGCAAGGCCGAGCAAGCCATTGCAGACCTTGCCAAAGCCAACCCCAATTCCGCAAGCATTATCCGTTTCCTCCCGCTCGATCTTGCCTCCTTCGACAGCGTCAAAGCCGCAGCTGCAGACTTCCTCCGTCAAGAGTCCCGCCTCGACCTGCTAGTCAACAATGCCGGAATCATGATGACTCCGGAAGGTCTGACGCAGGACGGCTACGAGATCCAGTTCGGGACCAACGTCCTCGGTCCCGCGCTATTCACACAGCTTCTCCTCCCCACCCTCCGTTCAACCACAACTCTAAACCCCCAGACCCGGATGGTAACGCTCTCCTCGGCGGCCCACGCGCGGGCACCCAGCGACGTCTACAACTTCGACGAGCTTCGCACGACCGCCCCCAACCGACATACCACGGAGCGCTACACGACCTCCAAGCTCGCCAACTTGCATTACGCGAGAGCCTTGGCTGAGAGGGAGACGGTGGTGAAAATCATCCCCGTGCACCCGGGCATGGTCGCGACGAATTTGCACCATGCCTCCACGGGGACCTTCCTCAAGCCCTTCCTCTCTGCTGCGGTTTGCTTGGCAGCGACCCCAGTCGAGAAAGGCGCGCTCTCGCAGATCTTTGCGGCGGTGAGCCCGGAGGCGAAACATGGGCAGTACTATGGGCCCATCGGGAAGGCAGAAGCCGGGTCTAAACTCAGTCAGAACCATGACCTTCAGGAGGAGTTGTTCAGATGGGTACAAGGGGAGCTTGTCGGGCATGTTGACACCATTTGGTAAAGAAAGCGTCATGCTGCGTTTTGATTCTATTGCTGTGCTTGTCCTTTTTCCTGTCAGTGTTGCGATTTTTCCGTGTCTTTGTAATGACAGTCGATCGCACTGCGGTCTCATTTCCACATTCGGATTATTCTCGGACAGCCTTTCTCAACAATGTGGCCCAAAGCGAGAAGATATATATAAATGCTGAAAAAACCTTTGATACCAACGCTGATGTTCCAAAGCATAAGTCTGCCTCTGTATTTCACACTGCGATTGACTAAATCTCAAACTTCTGCTAGACCAACCCCTCACTCAACGCCCACAGCTTTTCCGCAAAGTGCCCGCTCTTCGCAAAACCCGCGACATTCTCATCATCCACCCGACAGTCCGCAGTGTACACCCCGATGAAGAGCCAAATATGACACTCTGTCCTCGAAAACTACTCTTTCCGGCCAATATCATCAGAACACAGGCTCTTGTGGGGACACCCGACATATACCTAGTCTAGGCACTTCTCAACGATTGGCTATATGATCATCATCCCGGATCTCGGAGTCGGAAAACCTTCAAGTTAGACCCGCTTGCCAGGGACGGACGCTGCTCCGATTGGCTTGTGGTCAAGTCGGAGTTAATCATCCCATGAGCTTAAGTCCGGATGACGGGATATCAGCCAATCATCAACCTCTCACTCTTGGATCAGTCATCGATTTCAAGGTTGAGTCTTCAATCGTTTCGCCCCTTCATCACAGCAGTCCTCTTCTCCATCCACCTGCAGACAAAGACTTCCACTTAATTGTCCACCACTTCAACTGCACGAATCATAGCCCGCATAGCCCCAACCCTCGTGCCACGCTCAACTGGACGCCAGTGCATCGTCTAAATGTCCTCCTCGCAGGAGCGGATTCGCCGCCTCGACGAGGATTGGTCTGGGATCACCGATCCCGCTCTTCGCAAGAAGCTGCAAAACAAACTCAACCAACGTGCTTTGCGTAGGTATCTCGAAGATTCACTTCCCCACTCATCTGAGCTCGGTCTTTGAGTGTTCAGATCCACAATAACTCGTGTCGGGCTGAAAACAACCACAGCACACTAACGGCCTCAATAGGCGCGCGGAGACGCCAAGACCGGCAACAGGCTCTGCGCCTGCAGCAGGCCAAAGAGAAGAGCCAGGCTGCCTTGCCCCGGTCATATGCTCTCATACTCCCTCGACTGGAGCCGTCCCAGGTCGAGAACAAGATATTGAGTCTGCGACGACCACACAAACAACCCACCACACTCGTCGAGGCCGTAGCATTGATGGATCGCTTCAACGCAGCAGCATATGCCAGATACCATGCCGCCGATCCCTGCCTGGACCATCTCTTTACGCTTTCCAAGTTCAATGTGCTGCGTGCCTTCGTGGATAACATGGCGGCCCTGAGGCTAAGCATTGAGGCCATGGGAGATGACGTTATCTCCCCGTTCAATATGAATTCCCCAGGAAACCCCAGCCGACAAGGCCTTCCGGCGAGTCTTTTCCCCACCTCAACGCAATGCACAATCTCCCACCATCCCTGGCTGGATTGTTTCCCATTCCCGCGCATGCGGGATAATCTGGTCAAGGCCGCGGACTCGTTTAATGATTGCGAGCTGTGCACCGATATCGTGGACCCCACCAATGGCGATATCGGGATGATGGTGTGGGGAGACCCCTGGCTACCGCAGAGCTGGGAGGTGTCGCAGTTGTTTGTGGCCAAGTGGGCGTGGGTGATCGAGGGGTGCCCCGAGATAATCGTGCATAGCAATTATTGGAGGGCTAGACGGGGGCTCGGGAGGCTTAAGGTAGGCGCCGTGTGAAATCCTCTATGATGTATTCCTCGCCTCTCTCCGGTAACGGTCAAGCTGGCACTGCATAATACACTATACACTATAATCACGCATGACTACGACTATGATACCTGGATTGTTTTGGTGTACCCGTAATGTCCCAACGATCAACCCACTATGAGTCGGGTTCATCACATCCATTCATACTGCGTTACTCACCACCATGCTACATACACAAGACAACATTCCCGCGAAGGAACGCCGTTATAGGAACAAATCTTCTGAGGAGTTTGACATCCAGCCCCGGATCTAGTTTTGTTCCCTACCGCGCACCGCAGCAAAGGTATCGAGCGTATGCGTCCAGATCAAATCTCTCACCCCTTCCACCCGATACCGCTGCATAAGATCACTGGGTCGATATGTCTCCCCGGTGGAATCCAGCCGATAAAACCCACTCCCAGCAGTCCCATCCGACCCCTGCGCCACCTCACGCCCACCATCCCCCACAAAGCCCCGCGACGGAAACCGCAAAGTCGTCGCCGCGAACAAATGCCTCTCCCCGCTCTCATCCAGCGGCGTCTCCCACGGCTTGGCCAGCACCATCAACGCCGCAAGCGCACATTTCGTGACGGGGCCGAAGTCCCGACCGAGCCGCGTGCGCACCAGTCCCGGGAACGAGTGAACAAACGAAACCCGCGGATACGCGGCCGCGAGATGCTCCATCGAGACGGAGGTCATGGCTATGGCGTGTTTCGCGCAGTTGCGCAGCGAGTAGTGGGTTTGGAGGGCAAGATCGTCCAGCTGGAGGGCTGCTTCGCGGCCGGCTTCGAGGACGGAGACGACGCGGGAGAGGGGCGGTCGGGCTCCGGTTGCTGGTGGCGTGGGGGCATCACCGGCTCTCTGCAGCTGCGGGAGGAGGTTGGCGATGAAGCGCATGCGCGCGTAGTAGTGGAGGCTGAGCTTTTTGTCGAGGCCTTCGGCGGTTTCTGTCGCGGATGACAACCATGAGGTTAGGGTCGGGGTCGGGGTTTGCCCTAAGGGGGAGGGGATGGGATGGGATGAAATGGGATGCGTACCGTCCCGCCCGTTCATCGTCCCCACGCCCGGACTTAGGAAGAGGATGTTGACTTTGTCTTCTTGCTGTTGGATGGCTCTGCATGCCTCGTCGACTTCGCGTAACAGGGAGACATCGGACTTGATGAAAGTGATCTGCGCGTCCGGGTTGAGTTGTTGCAGTTCCCCGATGATTTGGTGCGCTCGGGCCTGGTCGCGGCCGATGAGGTACGCCCGCGAGGCCTGCGTGCTGCGGATGAAGGCGCGGGCAGTCGATTCGCCGATTCCGCTGGTTCCGCCGACTGTATCGTGTCTTGTAAGTGGATTGTATGTGAAGAGTGTAGATAAAGAAAATCATGCAAGATGACATGGCAGTCGGTGATGGCTGGGTTCACTCACCAAACACAGCGACCAGGCCTGATCCGTAGAGACCAGTGATGGCGGAGTTATTTTCTCGTACGGTAGCAATTGAGACCATATTTTCTGTGGAAGGATCCTAATCAGTCTGAAAGATCAGATGGGTGGAACAGGAGCTTTTAACAGCTATGTATTCAAACGAGCAATGGGATCTGAATCAAAACCATATGTTTTATAGGGTACCGCATTGCGTGGCTTAGATGCTACAATATGATTGGTGAATAAAGCGTCATCCAGGGGCATTAGCGCAAAAAAATCCATGCTATGTGGGATATCCACTTTTATCTCCGTTTCTGCAAGACACATCATGGATCATGGGCCTGACGAGTCTGGGCCTATCCCAGTTCAACAAAAGGTGCGGTATCTTGGTACTGTGAACTCTCTACGTAGGCAGGGTCGTAGATTAGATAGCAGTCATATGCAAACAACCTTATTGGGGACGTCCAGCCATTGTCTTCTTTCAGGCGCGCTTGCAACTGGCCTAATTCCTCGCTATACTTGCCCGTCTCGCTTAAGAACGAGCTAGGGAGGAAGTTGAGGCCGTGAAGAACTGATATCGCGGTTGAGATGTGGGTGAAGGCTAGGCTGGTCTTTGGTTCATTCACTAGTCCGGGCAAACCGATATGGATGGAGATCTGCTACTGAACTCAGGATAGATACAGTCGGTGTCTCACAATGTGGGAATCAATCAAAATGATTGTGGCCTGATTCGATCAAGAATCCACATTGTTAATGTTCGCGGCATCCCACCGACGCGAATCCTCACAATTTGCCACACGCCCTGCGTTCCTCCATTTACACGGGGAAATAGAAGCCGGTATCCCACACTCAGCTGTTTCCTCACCGTGGCGACTTACCGTGAACAGCTTAAAGACTGCCAGGTTACTGTATTTGGTTGCCCGAGAAGGCCGGCGGTTGTGAATAATCAACGTTCGGCATCCCACTCGTACCCGCGATCGCCGACCCCTCAGGCCGTGGTATAAATCCAGGGTTCAGAGGCCGGTCGATAGAGAATACTGCAGACACACAACTCTCCAATCAAGGGCATAGCTGGTCTGTAGCCGCATCATGTCGTAAGCTGCATCTCCCTACCACTTTCTAAACCTCTATCTAACGCACTCCATCCAGGGAACAACGCATCAACCCTTACGATACACCTTACTTTGACCTTGGCTCTCATGGCCGCAACGTGACAACGACCTCGAAAGAAGCACAAACATGGTTTAATCGAGGACTAGTATGGGCATTCTCGTTCAACGTTGGCGAAGCCGGCAAATGCTTCGAGCAAGCCGCGCAGCACGACCCCAAGTGCGCCATGGCGTACTGGGGAATCGCCTACGCCGCCGGGCCCAACTACAACAAAGCGTACAAATTCTTCGACCGGCAGGACCTCCACTCATCGATTGAGAGAGCGAACACCGCCTTGACGCGTGCCATGCAGCTAACATCTGAAACGACCCCCGTCGAGGGGGCGCTCATCAGAGCTCTGACGGCGCGCTTTCCACCATCCGATCAGATCCCCAATGACTTCAGCTCCCTGGACCGCGCATACGCGGACGCCATGCGTCCCGTCTACCACCAATTCTCCAACGATTCCGACATCGCAGCCATCTTCGCCGACGCACTGATGTGCATGACGCCCCGCGGGCTGTGGGACCTAGACACCGGCGAACCCACCGGCGAGCACACCGTCGAAGCCCGGCGGATCATCGAGGAGGGAATGCAGACCCCCGAGGGCCGTCACCACCCGGCGCTCTGCCACCTGCAAATCCACGTCATGGAGATGTCGCCGTACCCGGAGCTGGCCCTCCCCGCCGCAGACCGGCTGCGGTTCCTCGTCCCCGACGGCTCGCACATGCTGCACATGCCCACGCACATCGACGCGGCCGTCGGCGACTACCGTCGCGCCGTGGACTCCAACCACCTCGCCACCCTGGCCGACGACAAATATTTCGGCTCCGAGAGCCTCTCGCTGCTCCCCGGCGGGTCGCTGAGCTACGTCGGCTACCGCGTGCACTACATCTGCGCCAAGCTGTACGCGGCGATGATGTCCGGCCGCTTCGTCGACGCCATGTCCGCAGCGGAGAAGCTCGAAGCGGTGATCGACAAGAACCTCCTCTCGATCGAAAGCCCCCCGGTGGCGGATGCCGTAGAGAGCTTCGTCGCGAGCAAGGCGCACGTGCTTATCCGCTTCGGGCGCTGGGAGGCGATCCTCGCGCTGCCCCTCCCGGCCAATCGCGAGCTCTACTGCGCCACGACCGCGGTAATCCTCTACGCCCGCGGCCTCGCGTTCAGCGCGCTCAGCCGCATCCCTGAAGCGGAGGTGGCGCAAAGGGAGTTCGAAGCGGCACGCGCCAAGGTCCCAGAGTCCCGGTTCAACAGCATTCCGTGCAAAGAGGTGGACGTCCTGCGCGTTGCCTCGGCTATGCTGACGGGCGAGCTGGAGTACCGCAAGGGGACCTACGAGGTCGCATTTGCGGCACTGAGGGAAGCCATCCGCCGGGAGGATGCGTTGCCCTACTCCGATCCCCCGCCGTGGATGCAACCTGTGCGCCATGCGTTGGGCGGTTTGCTGTTGGAGCAGGATCGGGTGGCAGAAGCGGAGGTCTTGTTCCGAGAGGATCTGGGGCTTGCCAAGGACTATCCGCGACGCAGAGCGAAGCTGAACAATGTGTGGGGGTTGCATGGGCTGTATGAGTGCTTTACGCGGCAGGGGAAAACTGACGAGGCGGCGTTTATCCAGTCGGCGCGGGATATTGCTGTCGCGACGGCTGATGTTCCGGTCAAGGCATCATGTTACTGTCGTGTGTCGGCGGTGGGAAAGAAGCAGTGTTGCATGTAGGATTTAGTTACTGGCCTTCCAGATGATAATGCCAAATGTGCATATGTACTATTCCTAGCTCGCTATCTTGCTGCTCTCTTTACAAAACCTCTCGAGAAATACTTTGCTACCATAAGTGGGTCTAGATATACCCCGGGGCTGGCTAATCGCTCAGAGATTGCCCTGTCCCGCATTGCTCGGCACGGTAGTCTGAATCGCCGTGTACGCCGACGCGGTCGCGATGTTCTTGCCTTCAAAGTCGACCAAGAAAGCAGTGTCCGACTGCGAGAAAGTGCCTGAGCTTCCAAACCCGTTGATCTGGCACGCGCGGCCAAGGTAGGTTGAGCAAACGGCGTTGGTCGTCGAGTCCGGGGAGGTGAACAGCTGTCCCGATACTGGCGATTCGACGGGAGTGTCGATGTTCTGGAAGACGTTGCCCTCGGCCAGCACGTAGCCTCCGCTACCAATCTCGAACGAGTGGCCGTCGGAGTCGTACCAGTAGTTGTTTACCTAGTAGCGGCTTGTTAGTGGTCTTTCTGGTTCTGCACAGTATTCAATTGGGGCAAAGCTTCGCTTACGGCGTGCAGAAGCGTGTTGCCCTGGACCTTGGGGCTCCGGCCGCTGAAATGATAGATGTAGTTCTTCTGCAGGGTGACCAGATCAGACGAGCCATCGAAATACAAACCCCAGTATGCGTAGCCATCACACGTTGCGCTGTAGCTGGTGACGCCGTCGAAGTACGAGTTGGAGATGGTCACGCGGTTGTCGGCGCTGGTGCCGAGGACGACGTGCTGACGGCCGATGCGGGCGGTCTAGTTTCTCGTTAGCTGTGCGAGAAGAGATGGCCATAGCCGCCCTGGGCGGTTTGGAATAGGTGAAATGAAACTTGAATGGAGGGAGGAATGAGACGGAGGCTGTGGGTGACATACCGTGACATGGTCGATCCAGACCATATCGGCGTCGTCGAGGGTGATGGCATCACCACCCCAAACGTATTTCTCGTTGATATCTGTAATAGCGATGTTCCTAGGTCAGGTTAGAAGAAGCCTCCGGCGCGAGACTACTGTGACAAACTGGATGATAATGTTGCTGGCACCGCTGACAATGCGAAGACCTTTGCCCTTGATAATACCGGTGGATCCGACGCCGATAAGAGTCTTGTCCGATGCGACGGTAATACCCAACACACCAGCGTTGTCGCTAAAATATCGTCAGCACTCAGGGATCGCGAATTGGCTACATGGTAGACACGTACTAGGTCACGGAGACAGTTGGAGCATCAGGCTCATAGTTTGTGCACCAGTCATTCTGGTTTATCGCGAGCTGGCATCCAGCTGCAGTTGTCCACGGGGCACATCCGGTGGCAGTGGTGGTGCCTTCGGTGCCAGTGAAATCAAATCTATGTCGGTTAGCTCATGAGTCTGTTGATATATGTGAATATGAACTCATTCATATGTCTGCGATGGGGCTATCCCCGCCGAGGGGCCAGTTAAGTGCCACCATGCCCTCCATCACCATGAATCTCGTTCAGGGGAGGCACAGTAGGTACTTAAAGTTAGGTAAATCCACTCACGTTTGCTGCAGAACAATGACTCGCGCCGAGGAGTCACCGAGGTACGAGACCAACTCGTCGGTCGTGGTAGGATAAACCGCAGTCGCACTACCACCACCGGTGACACCCTTCGCGAAGCCCTCTGCGGCACCGGAAACACTCACAGCTGTGGCGAGCCGGGCTGCAACGGCCAAAAGACTGAGAACAGTGGTCAATGCCATAGTGGAGGTCGTCAATAATGCTTGGCCGTGCTCTACTCTCAACTCGCCGAGTACAGCTCCTTTATGTGTTTTCCAACCCCACCGGTCAATATAGGGAATACTTGGCTAGTAGCACCTAAAGCATCTACTAGGACATAGAAAGCAGTGGGTCCGGCGACAAGTGATTAGAGAATGGTGGATTAGTGAATATCCGTGAATTGGAAACCATGTGGTGAAGTTCCTCAGCCGTGATTGATGGAGGCGCGCCACACAGTTTCCCGTCCTGTGCGGAGTACTTCCCGTGTGCTGAATGTGCCGGCTGGGGGCCAAGGTGTCAGTGCACCCACTAAGAAGCAAGGGAGCATGAAGAGAAGCGGGGCCAGCTCTAGGAGCCTAATGACTAGTGCCTTGTCAAATTGCATTAGACTGAAATGTCTGGGCGGTGTTCCGCAAAGACTGATTGACGGAGGGTTCGTCTCATCATTTCCGCCGTTTGCGGAGATTTGTCCGTGGGGCTATAGTATGCTTCAGTATAAGGGGGAGGATGAGTTGACCGCCAAGAGGTCCGGATAGAAGTCATTTCCCTCTAAGTGTGAATCGTTCGAATCCATGCTATCGCGACTATTTTGTCTTTGCTTGCGAGATTCGTGGTGGGCACTTGTTGCGACAAAACAGGTTCGGTACCGTCACCTTAACTAGTTGCATTCTGAAATCAAGGAACCGGAAGACTAATGCATATAACACAGTTTCTTAACTATTTTAACTATTGTATGGTCTGATATGATATGGCGAAAGAGATAAGCACCTCGGATAAAGGCTTATGAGAGTGTTTGATAACGCTCTTGGTTGTGCCAGTACCAAATCCAGTGATTCGCATTTAGAGGTAGCAAAAGAAGAGTGGCATCCTTGGGGCGGGTATATCTTTTCCATACGTACAATTTGACCGCGGCGACATTCGCATGTCTGTCATCTAGGCTGTTCGCTTAAGGAATTCCCCATGAGAAAAGAAAAAACAGTGTCGGCCTTGGAACGACTTTTAAAAGCTGTCTTCATCCGCTCCATATTGGTCTATTGAATTAAGGATGCCCACAGTATCCGTTGCATGGCTCGCAGTGTCTGCAGCCAATGGCCGTACATTCAACTCGGGAGAATTCATCTAGGCCCGTGTAATGGACGCAGACTATTTCTTTGACCGTCGCCAACTGCCCCTTTCTCAAAAGTAGCCCACGTGTTGCGACACAATGAACGGCCGTCAGCCAGTGCCAGGTCAGTCTGCGCTTAGGCCTTACCCATCGATTGGCTCCGAAGAGGCATCGCGTACATTCCTAACGATTGAGAGTATACTGCATGCAAGACAACTCGCTGCGCGCCAAGAACGTTTGCTGTAGATATGGGACCAACTGGGGAATGTCGCCAGCATAGCTGTCGAAATAATCAGTAAGGCTTTGCATGGTCGTATTCCCGGGTGCTTGTCACAAAACCAGGATCCCTGCTTTGAGCGATGCGCTGACGCACAATGAATGATGAAAATTGTATATAAACTTGTTGTGCTGGGGGCACATTTCCCGGTGTTTTGCACTTAATTCATCTCACCCTTGTCAAACCCTCCAAAAGAAGTGCCAGAGACTCGATAGCGAATCCCACTTTCCATAGCAGTGGACGTGCCGTGACGACTATACATAAGATGCAGAACTGTACTCCGGTAAGGGGAGCAGTCTCTCCACTTATCCCTCCGACCTGTTTGAGATTCGCTATTTTAACCATTGTGACTAATCCAATCATATCTCACGCAGACGCTGTTGCCCTGGCATCGTGGCTGGCTATAGACACGGGCCGCACCCTCAGAAAAGTCAGCACGAGGCTCACGATCTACGACATTCACCAGAGACACTTTACAGTGCCGGCGGTACACTTCATCAAATACACCGGGCATGCTGGCTACAGCACGATCACCGTGCCCAGGAATCTGGAAATTGATGAGCATGAGGTGATCTTGCATCTGGGTCGGTACCAGATGGACGTGGGGTCAGGTTTCGGGAATGCTAAGCCCTCCTTTGGGGTGATCGAACGCCACTCCGGACAACTAATCCCCGAGACCACGTTCCGGTCCCGCTATGACCGTGCTCGGCTGGAGCCTGATGGACCAGAGGAGGTTGTCATCTCTGCGGAGAAGGTTTCAGAATCGTTCATTGCTCACGCACTACGGTTGGTGTCTCGCTTTAATACGGGTCGGATGGCGGAGCTGGGCGTAGAGTGTGAAGCATAGCCCTGAAGGCTCTACATCTGACTTTCTCGATCGTCTTTCGTATGTACGCAGGCATGCTTTGAATTATGCAATAGTATGCATCATTGGATAAAATCACTTTTCTCTTAATGCGGTCACTGTTCTTGTAAACGACAAATTAGCCCAGTAGCCGTAGGCCTCTTATTACTATGCAACAAAGCCACTGCAGAACTTGGGGCTGGGCTTATATCGATTAGCTAAAGATATGAATCCTAGGATTGAGAATGTTTTAGTAGCTTGCAATGCCATGCAAGACACTCGCCATGTTTTTATGTTCTGCTTTGAGTTTCAAGCCATGGCGAGCTAGGTATGAACGTCAGGAAACTTAAGTCATAAGGACCCATACACAACAATCAAACATCTGGACCTCCACAACAGGTCTGTTGTTATAATATACTTCTTAGAACCACACGTTCCTGGTAAGAAACGCTTTCAGCTCACCAGATCTCCCACAAAGGTCTCGTACCAAACAGACCCACTGTTATGAAAGAAGTAAGCATGAGAGCCACTCTAAACTTCTACTGGATGTGGTCTATGACGAACTTGTTCATCATATTTACGCTACGCTGGCACATTGCTGCGTTATGGTGTGGTAGATAACGCTCTTATGGCCACTGTCTGGGATAGATACTTTCTATGAGAAGTTGTGCTGTTGTATGTAAAATCATCAAACCTCTGATACTGTATGGACAATACAAGTTTACTAGTAGTGCAGTGGAGCCAGTTTCCGATACGAACCGGCCAATAGGAAGCTCCCTTGCTAGCCACAGGCAGCACATAGCCCCGTCTTTGCGGTGGTCATCACGATCGAGTCAGCCCTAACATGACCAAGGGACTTGAGTAAAAAGCCTATCACTGCATGTCTGATCCTAACACATATAAAATACCCCTCCGCTCACTACTTACGCCCTCTATCCCTGTCACTTGTCATTTACGAGGACTTACCCTCCCACTACTACCTCCCATCAATCGCTACAATGACTTTCCTCACCATCCTCATTTTTTCAACCATCCTCGTAAGTTGACCTCACCGCAAGACAAAGACCCCAGCTCTAACAACCAGCCCAGTGTATCTTAACGCAAATCCTGTACAACTTCTACCTCCACCCATTATCCCGCTACCCTGGCCCACTCCTCTGGCGCGCCTTCCGCTTTCCCTTCATCTCAACCAACATCCGGGGTCAACTGCCCCATCGCATCCGCGCCCTCCACGAGAAATACGGCGACGTCGTCCGCGTCGCCCCGGACGAATTGTCCTTCATCGACCCCACCGCCTGGCGCGACATCTACGCCCCCTTCTGCACCGACTCATCCTCGTCCCACTCCACCCCAGCAGGCCGCGAATTCGTCCGCCCGCACCAATACAAAGACCAACCTCCCGGCAAAACCGCCACGAATCTTATCGCCTGCTCTGAGACCGAGCATACGCGACTGCGCAAAATCCTCGCCCCGGGGTTCTCCGAGCAGTCAGTCATGCAGCAGGAACCCATCGTACAGAAATACATCGATACGCTGTTCACCAAGCTTGACGCACAGATCGTTGATAGCAGCAACGCATGCGCGGACGTCGATATGGTCCAATGGATCAACTACCTCGCCTTTGACGTGATAGGCGATCTCACCTGGGGGTCCTCGTTTGGGTGTCTCGATGGCCTACGGTATCATCCGTGGGTGCAGACGGTGAGCCAGTTCAAGGCTGCCATTGTCGTGGGGTCGTTGAAGTTCTATCCGTTGCTATATCGAGGCTTGATGGCAATCACGCCTGCTGAGGCGCTGAAGCCTGTGATGGAGATGTGGAGGGTTACTGAGGAGAAGATGGCGGAGCGGGTTGCTAACCATTCATCTGCAAAGAGAACAGATCTAGTAGGTACAATGATAGCTTCGCAGGCGATGACGCAGGAGGAGATGGAGGTCAACGCGATGCTGCTCGTTGCCGCGGGGAGTGAGTCGATCACCACTGTTATCACGCGGGTGGTGAATCACCTCCTGCGAGAGCCTGATGTGCTTGGTACATTGGTGGATGGGCTTAGGCGGACGTTTGAGAAAGAAAGCGACATCACTGCTACACGGCTGAAGTCGGTCCCGTATCTGGATGCAGTGCTGAATGAAGGAATGCGGCTGTGTCCGACGATCCCGGATGCGATGCGGAGGCAGGTGCCCCGTGGGGGAGCAACTGTGGCGGGCCATTTCGTGCCGGAGGGGATGATTGTCTCTATCCCCCCGTTTGCGAGCTATTGTTCCTCGCGCAACTACACCAGCCCGGAGGCATTTGCCCCCGGGAGGTGGTTGGGCGAGGAGCGGTTCCGCGGGGACAGCCGGATCGCGTTCCATCCGTTCTCGCTGGGGAAGCATAATTGCCCTGGCCAGAGTTTGGCCTGGTTGGAGCTCAGGTTGGTGCTTGCACGACTGTTGTGGAGATATGATCTTTCCGTGCCACCGGGGGTGGAGCTACCGCGGTGGAAGGAGCAGGCAATTTGGTGGTTCTGGGACAAGAAGCCGACAGTGGTGAGGGTAGGGGCGGTTCGATAGAATGCGCTTTGCCTGTCCTAGATCAGACCAGCCATTTCTAATGATCAGAAGTATGGGACATGCAATGGCATGTAAGCTTAGAGCTGTGAATTGACAAACACATTACACATGACAGAGCAGATAATATGAATATTTGGACACTGTGTGTGCAGAGGCTGCCCCATGTACGTGAACTAATCTTCCAGCACTAACAACCACATAACCTACAAAGAAGTCACAAAAAAAGGGGGCTGCACCGTGAAGCTGGTGAGCGTAGCGCGCGGAAGTCTTTTGACGGAACGCTATCGCTGGGAAGAGGAAGATGGCGTGTGGCGGATTGTTGAAATGACGGAGATCAGCCGGGAGTTCCTCTGAGGTTATGGGTTATCTTCTCCATAGCGTGATGGGTCGCCGTGGGTACATGTGGCCTCCTTGCGGAAATCGACAAAGCCGACCAGTGTGTGGATGTTCTTCGACGCAGCGACCCTGATCCCGCTACAAGCATATTTTCTTCTGAGCTTTGAACTTAGTCGAGTACATACCCAATCCCGCTGTCTCAAGAGGATTTTTCGACCCCCATCCTTCGCTTACACGAACTGTATCCATGATCTTCTTGGGAGGGCCTTGTAAGAGTATGAACAGGAACTATCCCATTGTGGGGAGGAAACACACACTCCAGTGCGACCCAAGTTATGAATATATCTATATAGCGAGGTTGAGTAAATGCTTTCTTACATTTTATACTGCGAATAAAAGTTATAGTCACAGGAAAACATCCAGAGTGGCTTACTTTGTGTTTTGGCCGTGCTTAAGAAACGAAGGAAAAGAAGCCTTGGTATGAGGCTACGATCAGCTGCACTGCATGAGTTTCATGGAATTGTATCGGTAGCGAGAGATTCAGTAAAGCATCTGCTGTGCTCCGACCTCTTAAGGAGATTGTCTGTTCCCTGATATGCACCCCTCACAGGTCTGCGAGGAGTTTTCTTGATGCGATGACATTTGCCGCACCCAAATCTACGTTGGGCAAGCGGGAAGGCCCGGGACTCAAGACACGTTCCGGGGGAACAGGTGGGGATAGTGGGTAGCTCAAGGGTCTGCAGCACTTGATGAAAGATATAGCAGTCGGTTGTGTAGATCCAAAACTGCTGGAGCTATGCCTACGCATCTGCAATTATATGTCATTCTCAGCGGCTTCATGCCGACATCCACGTCTGTGCATCGATATATATTATGGGAATGATACACTAGCTAACACAATCTCAGAATTCTACGCAGCGTATGAATAATATTCTTGGCACATCTCTAATTTTCCGAAGCTCTTCTTTGTACTAAGCAGTTGTTCCATACCAAGAATGGCGATCCCAATAACCTGCCGCATGCGGGGTCATTGCGATCCGGATTGTTCAACTGAGCAAGGGGGGTGTGTCCGGTTGACCCGAAAATAGGCATGATCGACCCCACCCGTGCCTCTGGTATGTTTCCCCGCATCTGGTCCAGGATGCCGCTACACTATACGGAGACCTTACACATAAACAATCAAACCATGGGACTCTTTTCTTTGTGAGAGGGGAGAAGGGCACTTTTAACTTCCATCTGTTATGATGGTACTTGTCCTGTAGGGATTGTGCAAGCTTGAGCTCAAGGGTGATGACACTCACCCCATGGTTTATCGGCTTATCGCGATATCTTATCAGCAAGGGACTGTCCTTGGCGGCCGTACACGGCTGTTCCTGCAATGCAGATAAGCCTAATCCCCGAAACGAGGGGCAAGATGCCTCTCTCCATCTCTCCCCAAATTCCCTCATAAATAATGTGGACCCCCCCCCTCCTCCTCTCCCCTGCCTATTTTCATTACACCTGATCCCCAATCCCTCCACCAACCTAATAATCCATCTCCCTATACACAACACCCACCCCGCCACCACCAACATGTACAACCCGAAAATCGGCGACCCCCTCTCCGCCCTCGACACCCCGTCCATGATCGTCGACCTGGACCTCATGGAATCCAACATCCACAAACTCTTCTCCACCCTCCTGCCCACAGGGCGCAACATCCGACCCCACCTCAAAACCACCAAGAGCGCCGCCCTCGCCCGCAAGCTCGTGGCCGCCGGCGCCAAGGGCTGCTGCGTGGCCAAGGTCTCCGAAGCGGAAGCGATCACCGCCGCCGGCTTCGACGACATCCTGATCACGTGCGAGATCATCGGGGCTCCCAAGGTCCAGCGGCTGGTGGAATTGGTGCAAAAGCACCCGGGGATCCGGATCGTGGTGGACAGCGCGGCGGGGGCGACGGCCATCGATGCGGCGCTCGGCAAAGCCGGGGGGAAAACGCCGTTGGCGGTGCTGATCGATCTGGATGTCGGGCTGCATCGCACGGGGGTGGCGGATACGGCTGCTGCGTTGGCGCTGGCGAGGCATATTGCGGACAATCTCCAGAATTTGAGCCTGATCGGCGTGCAGGGGTATGAGGGCCACTTGCAGCATTTGCACAGTCGGGAGGAGAGGAAGAGGGAGTGTCTGGCCTCGATGGCTATCTTGACGGGTACGGCGGAGGCGCTGCGCAAGGAAGGATTCAATATTGAGGTGGTCACGACGGGGGGCACGGGTACCGCGGAGTTCTGTGCCTCGGTGCCGGGGGTCACGGAGTTGCAGCCGGGGTCGTTTATCTTCATGGATACGGACTACCGCAACGCGGTGGGCGGGTTCTATGCCAATAGTTTGACGATCTTGTCGACGGTGATCAGTCGGCAGGGGGAGAGGCAGGTCACTATCGATGCCGGGTTGAAGTCGTTGACGACCGATAGTGGGCTGGCGGAGTGCAAGGATGCGAAATACGTCCACCTGAATCTCGGGGATGAGCACGGGGCGTTGAGCTGGGAGGCAGGCACCACCGATTTGCAGATTGGCGATCGGGTGGAGATGGTTCCCAGTCATATTGATCCGACTATCAATTTGCATGATTTCTACTATGCGCACCGCAATGGGGTTATTGAGGAGATCTGGTCGGTGGATTCGAGGGGTAAGGTGCAGTAGAGTGGAATATATGCAAGATCATTCCAAAATTCATATTGCAGAATTGTATCGCATTCGATGCGTGCCCTTTTCCTACAGTTTACGTCCCCTAAAGGGCTTCTGGCCTAGCTTGCGCGGCTGTGCTGAAGCACTCTAGCAACCTACCTAGCACGATATTGATTTTGACACAAACAGCATTGGTACGCTCAGCTTTGAGTATCCGTATCTACAACAAGGATATTCCGAATTGACTTGTCTACTTCGCATCACGGCACTCTAATTCGGTCCCTCCCAAACTCGCAGCTTGACCGGCAGCGGCGCCTTGACCCACACCGCGTATGTCTCCTGATCCTCCCACCGACCGAGGCTACCCTGCGCCTGGAGGTCAAAACAATACAGCAATTTCCCCAGGATGAGGACAATCTTCATCCGCGCCAGATTCTGCCCGATACAGTCGCGCGGACCCTGAAGGAACGGCTGGGTAGCGCGTCGGCGGTCCTTCTCGAATCTACCTTCCGGCCGCAGCCAGCGATCGAGGTAGAAGCTCGTAGGGTCGCTGTAATTGTGCAGGGACACGTTGGCGGCCCACTGCATGTAGGAGACGACAGTCTAGATTTTGCGATACAAATTAGTCCTTTAGCTTGATGGCTCATCCGATCGCATGCTTCTCTCATGACTGGGAAGAGATTAGGGCTACCTACCCCCTCCGGGAAGAAATCCCCCGCGATGGTGTGCCCACCCTCGGGAATAAGACGGGTCAAGCCAAGCGGCACGGGCGATGTGAGTCGAATCCCCTCCTTGATAGCAGCGTCGAGGATCGGCAGCTTCAGCAACTTCTGGACGTTCATCTGATCCGCCGTGGCAAACGCACCGCGCACCTCGCTTGTCACACGGTTGAGGACGGTCGGGTTTTGTAACAAGCGGAAGAGAATGCCTGTGATGGCCGTCTGGAGCGTATGGCTCCCCGCGACGATAAGAGTGGCTGCGTTGACCACCATCTCGCCTTCTGACAGCTCGTGTCGAGACTGCTGCACAAGGTGGGCCAGGAAATCCGGTCTCTGCACGGTCGCCCCGGGCTTTGCGTCATTGACCTGCAGTTGCTGTAGCCGACGTTGCACTTTCTTCCGGGTCGTGGCTTGGTGCTGGGCCATCAGGACACCGGCAGATTTGGGCAACCGCTTGACCAGATAGTCAAATAACCAAGGGTAAAAGCGGCAGGAGGCGAGCTGGCCCACCCATTCGTGATACCGCTGATGCTCTAGACAGCCGAAGTCTTCACCAAAGCTTAGAGCACAGATGATGTCAAACGTGCAGAAGCTGATCCAGTTCTGGAAGTCAACTGTAGCGTCTTCGGCTTGGGATTGCAGCTGCGTGATCATATTGTTAACATATCCGGTTACGAGGGGCTCCTGGGCCGTCAGGGCTTGGGTGCTGAACGCGGCTGCATAGGCCTTGCCGAGTCGGTTGTGGTCCGCATCGCAGGCTCCGAGGATGCTGATCGGTTGGCCTGGTCGTGGCGGTGGCTGGCGGATGGGGTCCTTGGGGAGCGATTTGAACTCCCCGCTGATGGGTCGACGCTGGTAGATGTCCTTGACGCTGTCGGGGTTGATGAAGGAAACCTCGTTGGGCGCCACGCGGACGGTCTCACCGTACACCTCGTTAAAGTGCTTGATTTCGTGTGCCAATTGGCCGTTGCGGAAGGCCAGCATATATGGTATTCGGGTCAGGGCCCAGAGGAGAGGTCCATTGTAGGGAGATAGAGGATGAAAGTATAGTCGCCTGATAGCGAAAAGCACAGGAAACTTGGTGGTTCGGTTAGATAGGGTTCAACTCAAACTCGACCGGTGTTGGTGCAAGAATACTTACCAGAAGAACAGTGATGAGAGTAGCAAAGAAAGGCGAAATGACTGCCATGATTACCGAGCCTCGCAGCCAGGAAAGAAGAGACGCTTAGGGACAAAGACGGAAAGCAATCTGTGGCAGAGCGTACAGTTCACATAGTTATATGTACGCCCGTAGCGCGAACGACGAAATCTCTACCCGGGTACACTGGGTGGTATCTCCAAGCCGGTGAGATCTTAGTCTCGACTGGATATCAAGGAATAATAGAAAAGGTTGGGCCATCTAGTCTGGCTCAACTTGATGGGCGTTTGTGGTAGGAGCGAATGTCATTTTGCTCGAGACGGCGCGAAGCTAGTACCAGTGTTGGTTTTCCAAGCATAAGCACTAGATGCGCCATCTTGTCGATCTCACCAACGGTGGCGCCCGATCGACCCACTTTGTTTCTTTGTTGGAGTGACAGAGTTTGGTGTCTGGGCTTCAACGGAACGGAGTCCCAATCAGGGGAGACTGATTCGAGCAGATGGAGGCTGACCCCTTGTCCATATCCTGCTGGTTGGTTGTTTTGTTGGCTGAGAGAGCGCTGGCGGGTGGTACTATACTGTACCCCGGTCAAATCTAGTGATTTGGATGACACTACCTATCACATTTCACTAACGGATGTAAAGCTTGGCATTCACACTCTCACCTACTTAGAAATCGAGTTTATATAGCTAGTGGGAATCTCAGGAGCTATCCCAGGACAGAGCACATAGGATCTAGCTGAGAATGAACATAGCACCCTACACAGGGAGGTTGGTAGATTGTTAGGCAGCCTAGCCTAGCAGTACTGTACAGCAACATGGCCACCACATGCAGCCAATGCAATGAGCAACGGTATTGAAAGTCTTTATACCCTACAGCAATGCGCCCCGTGTCTATATGCGGGTTCCAACACAAGCCAAGACAAAAGAAACCAGAGCATAAACAAGCCAAAGTCACAAATGAATGAGGTTGGACTCTCTCCTCCCCGCCCAATGATCTATCGAGCAAGTCCCCCGCCCTGTAAATCTCTATCCCTTTGTCGTCCGTCTTTGTCCCCGTCCCTTGGTAAGCCAGACCACACCATACAACAGCACGAAATTGGAGCAGCAGAACCCCAGAAACGCGGCCCAGTTCCACCATCGCTGGTCGTATCCATACTCCAACGTCGCCAGATAGTCGTCTCCCACCATATACGGACAATAGCCGCAGTCCGCGGTGGCATTGGGGTTAACCAGATACCCAGGGTTCTGATCCAGATACAACCGTCCCCCACCACTGCCGCTGGGACCAGCATACTGACCGCAAGTCAAGCCGGGAGGCGGCTCGAAGCGGACGAGATCCGAGACGCCACAGTGCACGGGGACGTCATGCAGGACGACGCCGACGGTGGCGCCGAAGAAGTAGCGCATAGGGTCGACCCAGAACAGCCAGGGGCGGTAGAAGTCGTTCATGTAGGCGTGGGGGGTGAGGACGCCGGAGCAGACCATCAGGATGACCCAGATGAGGGAGTTGGCGTAGCCGGCCAGGGTCGGATCCGGGAAGCAGGCGGCCAGCAGCTGGGAATAGCCGATGCTGAACAGGGCGAGCAGCAGCCAGGTGAAGTAGTAGAGGCCTGCGATGGCGGAGACGCCCGCGGGGAACCCCACGGTCCAGTACGTGCCCAGAAACACCACCGTGTAGATCCCCAGCTGCCAGGGGATCTCGACGGCGACGAGCGCGGTCACCAGCGCCCGCCAGTCGTAGATCCCGTTCTGCTCGCGCGCGGTGAAGATGGCCCATTTTCGGAACCACATGTCCTGCAGGTCGGCGCTGGTCGTTGGGATGATCCATGATAGGAGCAGTACGGCGATCATCTGGTTCTGCAGGCCCTGCAGGCTGGAGCCGGCGTGGAAGAAGCTGAAGGCGATGAAGAGGGAGACGAAGAGGCTTTTGGCCGTCTTGCTGAAAAGGTACATCCCGTCGCGCCATACGGAGAGCCAGTGGCGCTGTGTCACGGACACGGTTTGTGACCAGAGCGATAGGGCGTATGCTGCTTGGCTGGAGGTAGAGGTAGAGGAGTGGATGGGAAGATGTGGTGGCATGGTGGTGGTGGGGGCGGCGTTCAATTGGCCGAGGGTCGCGTCGAGGGCGTTGCGTTCCGGAGACTCGCGCCAGATGGCGGGCCAGTCCTTCGAGCCCTCCCCTTTGGAGGTCACCGTCGAGAGGATAAATTCCGCTGGGTTGGCTTGGCTATCTATTGTGGCACCGTATCGTCCGAAATACTCGACAACCTTGGAGGAGTTCTCCCCGGTTTCACCAAAGTAAACGGTCTGCCCCCCCGGCGCGAGGAGCAAGACATGATCAAACATGTCGAAGAGAACCCCAGATGGCTGGTGAATGGTGCAGACAATGGGAATCCCCTCTGCCGCAATGCGCTGCAAGAACTGCACGAGCGCAAAGGCCGCTTGACTGTCCAGACCGGAGGTCGGCTCATCCAGAAACAAAAGCGAGCTGGGGCGCGCTGCCAGCTCCACCCCAATTGTGACGCGCTTACGTTCCTCGACGCTGAGCTGGCCGTCTCCGGGCTCGCCAATGAGGGCATCGGCAATGTCTTCGAGATCCAGCAAGTGGATGATGTGCTCGACGTAGGCCAGCTTATCCTCCTCCGCGACTTCGGCGGGCTGGCGCAGGCGCGCGGAGAACTGCAGGGCTTCCCGCACCGTGGCATTGGGCTCGTGCACGTCCTGCTGCATGACGAATCCGCAAGACCGCGCAAAAGACGGGTCCAGGGGTGCTCCACCGAGGCGCATAGCGCCAGTGATCCGGCCCGTATTTTTGCGTTGGGCGAGGGTATCCAGCAGCGTTGTCTTCCCGGCGCCGGAGGCCCCCATTAGGGCTGTCAACTGCCCCGGGCGAGCATACCCGCTCACATCGCGGAGCAGCTGTCTTTCCTTCCCTGCCACTGGAACAAAGTAGCTGACCTCCTTGAAGGTGAAAGTTCGAGCCACTTTCCTTGGAGGGTCAGTTTCGACCTTTTCCAGTGCATGGGATGCGGCTGGCTCGGTGACCGACTGCGTGGCGGACGAGGACCCCGAGGACCCCGAGGAGCTGGCCGTGGACTTGGGCTGGTTCTCCTCATCGCGTTGCTTGAACCGTTTGAAAATCCGACCGTGAGATCCTCCCGATTCGCGCGTCATAATGGTAAGCCCAATGCATCCCAAGACCACATAGAGGAACCACATAACCAAGACGATGCCGAAATTGCGCCACAGGTGGCTTCGCGTGTAGCCAAAGTGGTCTGCCAGATACACCGAGCCAGGGACGGATTCCTGGCCCATAACACTTCCGGTGATACTGCAGGTCTGGTACTGCAACTGGGTGTAGTTCGACCCGGACGGAACCATATCGCTTGCGGCACAGGTCAAGGTGATTCCATCCAACTCATTTGCCAGTAATGCTTCCAGCGCGTAGGGCGACGGCGATGCGCGGCGCAGCCACGAACCCCATCGTCGCTGGGTAGGCCGGGTCGGACCGAAACCCGAATATAGCAGGCCAACAGGGATCGCGCTGCCGGCCATCATCAGCGTCAGCGAGATATTGGGGACCCAGGCGCCGAGCATGCGGAACAAGCTTTGAACGGCCGCGTAATGGGTGAATATAAGCAAGACAAAAATCCAGAAAGTGGACGCGGTCTGTTGGAGACCAATCTCGAAGTAATACAAACAGGCAAACAGGAGACACTGGAAGAATGCAATCGGAATGTCGGCAAGGGTCTGGGCGATGACGAACGCGCTGGGATGGATGAACCCATATTGCACCTGTTTGAACAGGATGTTCCGCGACTTGACCGTGGAGACAGCCTCCGTCAGGGCATTGAGATAGAAGTAGATCAGAGAGAAGAACAAGGCACTGCTCTTCTCATACGTGCCGGTGACATCTTTGGGAGCCTTGTAGTAGGCCGGACCGTTGATCACCGCGTTGAGGGCGACAAAGGCCACCAGGGTCAGAAAAGTCCACTTATCGCCCCACAGCAGCTGGTAATATCGACGCATGGCAACCCAGATCTGCTTGGCCAGCGTGCTCGGGGCAATCGCCTGGCGTGGCACCCAAGACGAACGGATCTGGTGCACGTCGTCCCGGAAGGCCTGGACCCGTTGGCCATCGCTGGCTACTTCCGCCTGATACCGAACGATATCCTCTTGCAGCTGACGATACTCCGCGCTCTCACGAAATGCGGCGGCGAGGCCATCCGGATCGGTGGGCACCGGCCCCGCTGCATCTTTTAGAATAAGACGCTCCGCGGGGGAGGTGACGGCGGTCAGGAAATCCGGGATAGTCTGGCGATCGCGACACTCGAAGCCCAGTCTCAGGAAGTAGTCTTTGGCTCGCTCGGCGCGGCCGCAGAAGATCAGCCGGCCGCCGTACAGCACCGTGACCCGATCAAAACATTCATAGATGGTCTCAGACACTTGGTACATGGACACAGCATTACTCATGCCAGATTGCGCAGCGAGGGAAGTGATGAGCTGGACGAATTCAGTGGCGGAGGAGCTGTCCAAGCCCCGGGTGGGATTGTCCCAGGCCGCGAAGGTAGGGTTGACCGATAGGGCTTCAATCAAAGTCACCCGCTTGCGCTCTCCGCCGGAAACACCTCTCACGAACGAATTGCCCACGATCGTGTTGGCAGTGTGAGACAGTCCGACAGCCTTCAAGGAAGCCTCGGTCATCTGGTGGGCAAACTCAGAGTCCGACCGAGCTTCGGTCGCGGGCTTGCGCAGCTGGAAGGCAAAGCTCATGGTGTTTTTGACGGACAGAGTAGGGAAATGGAAGTCTTCCTCGCTAGCGTACACTGTCTCGGATCGGTAACGACGTGCCATCTCCTCTTTGGAGAGCGCAGCATACTGCAGCTGGCCTTGGACTTCAACAAACGAGCCGTGGCTGTTGGCTAGAGTCTTCAGCAGGGTGGTGCACCCGGCGCCCGGCCGTCCCAGCACGAGCATCGACTCCCCCGGAAAGATCACGCCACTGACATCGCGAATGAGCTTGCTCGTTGGGGTAGAATGCTTGCCAGTCGCGTGTTGTATGGCTTTGACAGGCCATTGCACAACCTTGCTCACTATCGCTGGCAGAGTCATGATCCCGTTGACCCCGCTGGCAACCCCCAAGACAGTGAGGTCTTTGAACACCACGCCAAGGGCTCGACCATCCTTGCGATAGATGGGAGACGCCGCGGTGGGCTCATCCCCAGTGACTGGTTTCTCCTGATGGAGCATTAGTTTCGTACCTTCTGGTCTTTTTGTTGAGACAACCGCAGATATACAACCAACACTTACCATAGATCGCTGGGCAGGTCAAGCCTGATCCTTGTTCGGCTGAGCTTGGTTAAAGGAGACCAGCCAAATGGCGAGACTCAAGATACTGAAAGAACTAACAGGCTGCAATATAGACCACGGTGCATCATGAG
Source organism: Aspergillus japonicus CBS 114.51 (assembly GCF_003184785.1). Taxonomy (NCBI): domain Eukaryota; kingdom Fungi; phylum Ascomycota; class Eurotiomycetes; order Eurotiales; family Aspergillaceae; genus Aspergillus; species Aspergillus japonicus. Next base: position 182,173 of record NW_020291645.1, on the reverse strand, counting down.
CTTAAGCCCGTTTTATACAGAGGGCAATTCTACGGGGTTGGAGATACGGCAAATTTATTGGCAACGATGACAAATTCGGCACGGAAACTGGCTACAGACTACATGGAAGCAGAACCATGTCATGGAGAGGTATGGTCTTCATGATGAGCTCGGTAGACAAGGAAAGGTAGGTTGCTAATGAGCCGAAAGTACTCGGATTGAAAGAATGGCTCCGATTTGTGGAGGGTTGATGCAATCCCTTGGAGTGGAGATCAATCATGCCGAGATTTTTCGGATATTACCCAATATGGTAATGCTCCAGTTCCACGTGGATCGTATTGGAGGTGACCCTCCCCCCTCCACCTCCATCCATTAGTCAGTACAGAAAGTCGGAGCGGTTGAAAGCTGTGGAATCTCCATTCAGCCAATAAGACATATAATTGATGCCCGAAATGCTGGTAGAGAGAAAGTCGTTCCCCCCGGCAATCTGCTCAAGTGAGGGCGTTCCCATGCCAGGAATATAGCTTAACGGCTCGTCCAAAGGATCCAACAGCTCTCCTGCTGGTGCTGAGAGGTAAACCTCGCTTTAAACAACATGCGATCAATAGGAGTCCCTTGACCAGGTTCGGTTGAGAGGGCAATTACTTACTTGAGCCAGGGGAAATTGTCCGCCATGTTCTCCTCGAGATTCGCCTCGCGAGTTGAGAGCGACAGAGCATCTTTGGCACTCTTCATGATGTCCATGCTCAGCGCTTTGCCGGTGATCGGTCCATTGTGCTCCATCTGATCGAGGCACTGAATGCCACGTTCCACCGACTCGAAGATCATTCGCGCATGCTCCACAGTGACGGACGAATCTAACACGTTATACAGGAGGGTCACGCAGGCAGAGACAATGTAGTTGGCCACGGATGCATCGTTGCGGATACACGTCGCCCTATCCATGATGGCACTGCTTGCGATCGCAATGATCTCCTTGGCCGAGTGGATTGACAAGTCGATGGACTCTTGCAGATTCTCCTGCGTAGGCGAGGCCGGCTCCGATGTCCCATCCGGGCTGTGGCAGAAGCTCGCATACACCAGAGCAGGTCTACGGATCATCATCTTGATCAGGTGGAAGGCCATTCCCAGATGAGTACATTGGATCTCCTGCCACGCTTCACTCTTTGACCGATCGCGATTAGAGAACTGCAGGTAAGGAGGTAGGCCCTGCTCAATCTGCTGCAGCGCCGCGTCGCACTCCGAGATCGTGACTTCAACCCTACGGCGGTCGTAAAGCGCTTGGAGGTTCGCCAGTGAGAAGATCCCGCTCGACACTTTTTCGATGAGCTGCCCGATCCGTGCCATTGACCTCAAATAGGCGCATTGCGTTGTCGGGCCATCCGAGTCTCCCACATAGCCACCTTCAAGAAGTGCACGGGGCACATCCTCGGGAAAGGCAGCGTCAATGTGGCTGTCGAGAAAGCATGAGGGGCGACCGGTGAAAAATGCACACACTCGCTCATAGAAGTAAACGACCCAGAATGTTATGCGCAGCTTATGCATGACGGGGGCTAATCCATTGACGACCTGACTGCGGTTGAGACCCAAGGCCAGCACACTTCGAGCGGCATGCCCTAGATAGAGATAAGCATCATTAGGCCTCATCCCGTGCAACGCATACATAGCCTGATTTTTCATTCAAGTTAGTCGTGTATTGCGCTGTTCAGCTGCTAACTCTTCCATTATGGATGACGACGTATCTGTGGAACCCGTGCCTACCTTGAGAAGTATCAAATGAATCCCCTTGATGCAAGGCTCTTGAAACAACATGCTATAGTCGTTTGACTGTGCCCAGAAATAGTCGGCCCACCGGTCCAGCGTCTCCGCACTGTGGCTATCCTCTCGGGCCATTGTCCGAGCCCCCAGAGCGAGAACCATGTAGACTAGATCTCGGGAGCTGACTTCGCGTCCCGGGGCCGGGGGGGCCCACAGCTTCTCCCACAGGCGAACGATGATGGGCTGTTCGAGGATGGGTAGATGCGGGTGGATGACCTCGAAATAGGCGGCGATAAATCGACGGCCTAGTTCCTGCGACAGGAAGGATTCAGTTGAGCCCCCAGATGAGCGAAGCCCCCCAGATCCGGCGGCGAACATGAATCGTTCCAAGCCCCATTCCCCGAGACCGGTCGGCACTGCCGTCTTGGGTTGGTCCAACAGCCGAGCGTGGGACTGGCGCTTCATACGCTGGTGGATGCGCTGGATGAAGCAGAAATGTGAAGAAGGTCCTAATTGTCCACGCTTCGTCAGTCATTTGGGCGTCTACTTTGTTCTGCATGACACAAGTGGGTCCCCATTTGTCCCTTGTTGGGGCGCTGGAGCGGGGGCATACCATAGAATTGAAAGGAGCCGGTCTGGCTGTTGGTGACTCCGATGCCCGCGCGTAATTCTAATTGCTGCCGATACTCCTCGGGACTGTACCGAGCTGGATCCCCCCCATGACTGACATTTGTAAGCTTGCACCCGTCATTGTCGCTACTGAGGATAAAGCTTGGGGTTGTGGCTTCTGCCACCGAGGGTGGTGGAGGGCTCCTCCGTGCTGTAGATCCCTTGGGGGGCCGCCCTCGAATGCGTGGTTTTTCGCGATACTTGCAGGGCAAACTGTGCTGCCAGCATCGGAGGCACGGATTCTCGCCGTTGCACTTGACCTTCTTGGAGCGGCAAAGCTCGCATGCACGTTCAATACGCATGCCCTTCGACGCTTCTCGTTCTCGGTCTGTGGGGCTATGTTAGCTTCAATGATATATGGGACCTCGTGGGGTTGCTAGTGATCAATGGTATTACATGGTTTGGATTCAGCCATCAGCAGGATGCTTGCAGGGGTGAATAAATTACATCGACGAGGTTGTATGCGAGATGGATGGCTGATGACTTTAAGTTTACTCCAAGTTAGTTACCACCAACATTACCGCTGTTACCGACATTACCGTCACGTGAAGGTATCCTAGGTATTCCATCGGTTTGCTCAACCACATTTTGATGCCTTTCCTCTATGTGTCTGACCTAACTTACTGCTGCTTCAAGAATAGCTTCGCAAACCTCTATGCTTTAATTTTCTTTTTTTTTCCTGCGTGACCAGTGAACAAGTTAGTCAGCCGGACCGCTTACCAATCGCAACTGTAGTGTGTTTTTTTCCACGCGCCAAATAACAGCCAGTGATGGAGTCTCCAAAAATGCCGCTGTCAAAGACGAAGACGTCACTTCTGGTAACGTTACGAGAAGTACGCAGGAAAGAGTTGGAGACCCCAACCACCTCCAACCACATACTGTACTGTGGTATCAAACTACCCATGTCTTAATTATTTGTCAGTGATAGCAATCAGGGAGGTGTGCTTGCCCTAAATAATAGGATCCGATGTAAGCTTCGGAATATTCTTCCGCCTTCCTGCAATCGTGACGAAACAAACACATGATGATGATGCTTCCACCTTGATACTAGGGCAGGCTGAGTCATTTTTTTTTTTTGGATAGCAGTGATCGAGCATTGCTGAATTCCTGAAGTTAAGCTATTATTGTCCAACTGCGAGTAAATCCACAAGGCGGTCGAATTTCTCGCAGTTTATCTCGCAGGACTTGCCGTTTTCCAAGTTGTTCGATCAGCAACCGGCATCGCACACCTCTGTTTCTCGATCACCAGTCATGCCTACTCAGAGGAGAAGCAAACGTTTCCACAACTCCGAAAATGAGATGCCCCGCCCCATAAGAATGCCCGATGTATTCCTTGTTCCCGAAATTTTGGAAGCTATTCTCTTGGGTCTGGACATGCACACATTGCTGATTTCAGCTCGGGTGTGTGGTACATGGAATGCCTGCATCAAAAGCTCTCGTAGGATCCAGCAAGCCCTGTTCTACGTTCCCATCGACGCAGATAGCACAAGGACCCGTCGGAAATCAAGGAAGAACCCTCTTGTGGTGGACAAGATATGGTCCGAATTCATCTATACAGAACTAAACTCGCGGGTGAGACATGGTGCATGGTTTTGCCCTCATACTGCCTCGGACAAAAAAGAAAGAGCGTACCTGCGCCCCGAGGCAAGCTGGCGGCGGATGCTTCTTCAACAACCTCCAACCTCGATCGTCCGCTTCTGGAACCCCGAGTGCCTCTGGGGCCCCTATTGGCATCATCTTCCCAAAGACCAGATGGTCAAAACTGGGGCGGAGTGGAGGCCGGAAGGAGACTATCTCCGCATGGAGAACGTCGCATTTGAGATCGACACGGGAGCAATTTCAGCAGGTCCACTGCCTTTCCTATGCTGGGCAGATGCCACGGCTCTAGGGAAGGCCACGCGCAAGTCCAAGCGCCGCAAGCAGTTACGCCGCGATCATACCCTCAAACGCTATCTTCGCAAGTTCGATCTCACCATCAACACGGAATGTCCTGAGTTCTGGCCGTGGGTCTGGATTGAGAACCATCCGGTACCAATAAGAGATTTTCGTCAGTGGTGTGACACAGAGGATGTCAAGTTGTTGATAGCCGATCCACGTTAGGTTGAAGACTATGATTCCGTCCGACGTTTTGCTTATTCTTCTTCTCTGGTGATTGATCGACCTATGTTCCTTCAAATCTAGAAAGGACTTCTTTTGAGTCATACTTCGCTTAGGAATTATTGCTATATTCCAACGCTTCTCTTCTCACGTTTCTTATCTACAGGAGATGCAACAGAACGGACTCGCCTTCTTCAATGGGAAGCGCTGGTGCTGAGCCTTATAACGGCCACCCGGCAAAAAGAAATCAAAGTTTCTCACCAGGTCTTACTGCAGCAATGAGATTATAAAATTTCAACTCTGTGATTGCCACCTTGAGGTTACTAGATTATACTTATGTTGGCCCTGTGGCCCATCTCGGTGATTCTTACGTAGTTCCTCGGATGACGTTAGCCTCACGGAGTCAGATTTCATCCGTCACTCATTCATGCTCCCTGCTGCTTGACAGCCTTCCTAAGCTTCGTCTCTACCCCTGTTCTAAAACTAAAGCTCTCTTGAATCCTCAGGGTCTGGTTTGATCACGTAACAGTATAAGGACTTTATAGAAATGTTCCGGAGTCTTGAGAGGCAAAAGGTTTTCGTTATTATCATGAGAATTGCCTACTAAAAGATGTTCATGTATGCTTTTTTTGTTTTCTTTTTTTTATTGGCCCAGTTCTCTCAACATATATATTATAATGGCCGGCATCAAGTCAGAATTAAGGTAACGTGGCAACAAAAACATACAACAGAAGGGATTCGCTGGTGGTCACCCACCCAACTACTAACCTCCCGGCGTGTGGCTTAAGTACGGCTGAGCGGACGGGAAGCCCTGTTTTCCACACCCTGTGGTCGTATGTGACTACCTGTCCGTACCCGCAGCCTATATCCGGTAACCAATCGAGCTATCAAAAAGGGTCCACTGCTTGTATTACTTGCTAATCAAATCTATAATCCCATACGCTCATGCCATTCTCACATCGCGAGCGTTCATCGAACGTAGATGTTCGTGTCCATCGTGATTGCGGAGAAACACATCGGGCCATGCCCGTGGTTCGGTTGCTTGGCCTAGATCATGGAGCGAGAGAACTATACGAGCAATGGAGCAATATGCGTATAAAGAACCATTAACATGGGAACCATTAACATGGCCTTGTCGCTCAATCCGCGCTTACCAGATTCCTTTTCCCTTGATAGCAAGGCTATATATTGGACTTAGATGAAAAATGATCTCGCCGGCTACCCACTCCAGTCTCGCTCTTTCCATCCTCCTCACCACCCTTATAATCGAAGCTTCGGCCCAAGCAGGCACCAAACTCCCCCCTTGCACCAACGCCCAAATTCGGAAAGGCGACAAAACCTCTCTGGCCCACTGCGAGTGCTTCAAGGGGGACCAGAAATGCAGCACGCAGTGTCCCGTCAGCTCGCAGCCCCCCGGATCGCCGTGCCCGGGCAACCTCCTCACGCAACTCCACCTGAATGACTGCACGCACCACTGCCGGGCCGACACAAACCACGTCTGCTCTTCCTGCGGGGTGTGGTTCCATTCGCTCTGCACGTGTCTGCAAACAGGCACCTGCGTGCAGCAATACGCCAGCCCGGCACCCGGCGCGGCCTACTGGGTGAAGACGCCGGGCGGCGATCTGGCGACCGTCACGGTCCCCGTCGCGGATATCCTTGCCCTCGAAGTCGAGCATCCCCAGCTGGCCGAGGAAGGGTGGGACTTCGGCCAGTCGGCGAAGGTCTCGAACCCCGCGACGCAGGCCCTGGTCATCAACTCCGTGCACTCCATCACCCACAACCAGATCCACATGCACCTGTGTCCGCTGAACCGCGACATGCAGAAGCTCCTGAGCGGGCTCGTTACGCTGAAGACTCCTCTTTCCCAGTTTAAGAGCCGTCAGCCGGTCCGGCTGACTTCGCAGTTTGGTGGTGCGTTCATGTACTGTCAGGCGGCGCAGGGCAAGAATCAACCGATTTCTGGGAAGGTCATGTCTGATAATATCAAGGCCGTGCGGAATGACAAGAGCCTCTGCGACTATGAGGTTGGGGCGGCGGTATTGAGAGACTCAAATGGCATCACCTGGGGATGTGTCACGGCTGATCGGCTCAGCACGGAGTATCAACGCTTCTGTGCTTGACTGCTGATTAGAGGGGGTTCTTTTGAGATAGGTCGTTGGCTGTGGAGGTCGACTTTTTCTCATATTTTTGTTTCGAATTAAGATTACACGCTCGCGGCGTTTTGCAAGGGTTGTTCTTTGCTGTAGTAAGAGGAGTTGGTTATTGTTTTTCTTTTTCTTCTTCTTTCTCTTTTTTCATATTAAACTTCCCCCAGAAAAGACGCTCTATACACTTCTACTCTTATTGTCACATCTTATGAAGCCCACTAAATTCGGCTTGTTTTGTGGCACGGTGCGGGAATCAAACATTACCGCGTGAAAGAATATACACTCTGTACCGTGGTCAAAGTGAACCAACACTTCTGCCCCAGCTTACATTCAAAACACACACCACAAATCCAAAGTAACGAGTGTGAAGAATGCACGTAATTGTCCTTGCCTACACCATGGGAGTTGGGTTTGTCAAACGGAGAAAGACTGAATTATCCTATGTAACCAAATCAGGAAATGCTCTGAAGCCACGGTTAGGGTTACATCCGGGAACGTCATGGCATCACCATTGGGAGGGAGGCCCACTCGAATGACACCCAACCACAGATATAAAGAGCATATAGGAGCGCCCATCTTTCGAGCCGTTCCCCGCGGGTGTAGCATCTTCCGCCCACAATGTCCAAATCCAAGCTCGCCAACATCGCGACCATCGCCATCCCCAGCGCCGTCGTCGCCGCGGGGCTGACCAAACTCGTCGACCAGCAGACCGAAAAGCCACAACAGCCCCCCCAGGACGGCATCACCCCGCTTCAACAACCGGATGAAACGCCAGGCCTGGTAATCCTCCCCAAAGCCTTGCCCAATACCACGACACCGCTGAGTCCCAAACTCCTCTCGCCACCACCCCCCAAACCGCCCGTCGACCCGACCGGCATCCTCAAATACGGGCACCCGGGCCCCGTGAACGACGAGCTCAACACCGTCTGCCTGTACGGGGCGTACGACCGGCGCACGCGCAACCCCATCTGGGTCGCGGAGCACATGACGCCGGCCTCGCTGGCCAACGCGCCGGGCAAGCGCCGCGACAACTTCCGCGAGGACCCCAGCATCCCCGCGGCGTTCCGGGCCAAGACCAAAGACTACAGCGGCAGCGGGTACGACCGCGGCCACCAGGCGCCCGCCGACCCGGCGCGCTGGTCGCAGCAGGCCGTTGACGAGACCTTCCGCATGTCCAACATGTGTCCGCAGGTCGGGGTGGGCTTCAACCGCCACTACTGGAAGGACTTCGAGGCCTTCTGCAAGAATCTGACCACCCGCTACCCGTCCGTCCGCGTGATCACGGGACCCCTGTATCTGCCGCGGAAGGATGAGGATGGGAAGTGGCGGGTTAGTTATGAGGTTATCGGGTCGCCGACGCCCAAGGTGGCGGTGCCCACGCACTTCTTTAAGTTGATTCTTGGGGAGGAGGAGGAGGAGGACACTGGTGGTGGTGTTGGTGGTGGTGACGGTCTGCTTGGAGGCAAGGTGGCGGTGGGCGCGTTCGTGCTGCCTAACGGGGCGATTAGCGGCGATAAAGCGTTGGCGGATTTTGAGGTCGAGCTGGATATGCTGGAGCAGGCGACTGGCTTGGAGTTGATCGAGAAGTTGAAGTCGACTGCTCGGCGGAAGTTGTGTGAAGAGGTTAAGTGTGACCTGGGGGTCAAGGATTTCAGTAATGCGGTGGAGGAGATTACAGATATGCTGGGTAAAGCGAAGCTGTAAGGGACATCTGGGGCGAGAATGAGATATGTGGTAATTTAGTAACTTCAGATGGTAATGGTGGCCAAGCGCGATCTCCGTGGAGCTGATGTAGGTGGTGGGAATCTACCAAGTCACCTCCCCTACTTACAGAACGATCACAGTCTGCTCGACACGGCTCTACAGGCTTTACGACTAGAAGCAGGGATGGGAATATGATATTAATTATTATTAACAAAAACGAGTGACCAAGATGGTAGAAGATGAACCAGGCGTGTCATGCAGTGGCCACGCCCAAACTCTCGTCGCCAAAAAACAAGATCCTTCAGGGACCGGCGGCAGGGGCACCGGCACCGGCCGGGGCAGCAGGGGCAGCAGCATTCTTTGCGTCAGCTAGCGGCCGCGTGTAGGTGCAGATGCAGCGGCTGCAAGGTTTCGAGCATTAGCACATTTGTTTGGCAAGAAGGTTTGGAAGAGGTTTGGGAAGAAAGAGCTTACAGGTCCTCTGTCCCACCACATTGCCCACTAAGGGCATTGGCGTTCTGACACTGTATATGGCGCATCAGCATGGGCTTGTGGCCAGGTCATACGTGCGACGCAGAGAGGCTTCGAAAAACATACCTGGGTGTTGCATGTTGGGTCGTTGCAAAAGAGCCGCTTGTCCAACTGATTGGCGCCAGCATTGAGGGAGGACGCAGTGGCTGCAGCGCACAGAAGAGCAAATGTGACAATCGAGGAGAACTGCATGATGAATGGAGGTATCGAAGTGTTGTTGGTGGTAGAGTGCTACGAGGAGCAGTGGAAGAATAGAATAGGAGGCTTGGACTGTGATGGGATGATCTGTGTAGAAGGACACTTCCGGGGGGTTACAGCAGACCTTTATACTTCCGTTTGCTCCTGACCACCCCCGGTGCATACAGCAGAGTGTCACCATGATCGACATGTGTATTTTCACTTTTGCTACTTAAACAGTACGTTAAGGGCGCATGATCGAAGTCTGCTACTTCATAGGTTCACGCCACATTCCATAGTGTAGGCATACAGCAATGCGATGTTCAATTCATGGTCCCCAATTCGGGGATCTTCTCAGAGGATGAGTACGATGCGAGCCCTGGTAAGAAGATACTGAACCCATGTCGGGTGGCATCTACCGTCAGAGCCCTGTCATCAATGATCAGCAACCCAAATCACTAGCTAGTTGATAGTCACCGCAAGAATCTGATGGCGAGGGGGAAAATGTAGTAATGCTGGAGAGATTGCGCCCGGACAATCTTACATGTCATACCCCTGACCGATCCCTGACAGCCGTGACATCTGTCATATAGCATGGGACCCACAACATCACAAGTACGGTGCATATTGCTTGTAATTCACATGATCTACTCTAACAAGATATATCACAACAATAATCGGCTTGATGAGCCAACACAATAGCAATGTTGGGATCAACTACCTCATCTCTTCTTCTAACCCTTCACATCGCCGTGGTAGACCCAAACTGATACATCACACATGTCTCCGAATAGATCTCACAACACAGGTAGTACATCTGCAGGTAAAGCGACAGTTTCCGACGACCGGATGTCTCCAAAATCTGCACCAAGTCCTCCAGGCATCGCACTGTACAACCGTGTTCGTACTCCGCCAGCAGCCGTAGCTGCGTCCGCACATCTCCGTCTGCCTCCAGACTTTGCCGCGACGAGAACTCCGGAAAGTCGACCGAGTTGAGGTTCGTGGCGCGTCGGTCACGTTCGATACTGCCCAGGTCATTCCACAACCTGCCCTCCACCGAGATCTGCCGCCACAGCTTCTCGGCCAGATACTTTTCTCGGGCAGTGGGGAAGACATCCCCCTTTTCTGCGGATCCAAGCTTACAAATCAAGGACTTGGAAACCACTGCACTCTTGACGTCGTGCACAGCAGAGGTGTGAAGCCAGGTGAAGAAGGACTGGCCGTTACCGACAGGGGTGGCGCATTCGGGGCTGTCTGAATGCTCTTTTGTATGACCGTTGGTGATATTGTTGTGGAGCGATCGATGCCCTTTGGCTTGGTGTGTGGCAGCAATTGTCGCCATCCTAAGTTCCTCTTGCAGATCGCGTCGATCAGCAGGACTTGGCTTGGTGGTGGCGAGGTTCTCATCCAGCACAAAGCGGATCCAGGTAGCGATGTTGCGTTGGACATTGCTGAGTACACTTCTGGCCTCCCCATTTCTTTCACAGGTGGGCCTCCCCTGAGAAGGGTGATCTCGACAAAGACCATTTGTGCTGTGACGCAACTGCTCAATGTAGTCGGCTATGGCCTCAGAGGCCGAATCAGGTAGAGCCATCAGATCCCTTTCCATCAAGTCGTCCTCCTGGAAGATCCCAACAGAGAGTTCGACCATGCTATAGACTATGCGGGTACTCAACAGATACTCAGGGCGGGAGTTGTTGGCCAGGGTCCAAAAGCAGGCAGCGAATTTGATGTATTTCTCGCCAAGCGCTTTCCCAGTGGAGAAGACATCTAGGTGCTTCAGCTTGTAGCTGAATAGAAGAGCCTCGACAACCGACGCTTCGACCACCCACTTTGGGGTTTTACTCTGCGACGGCAATCGCGCGAAGAATCCGGCCATTTTGCGAATCGTGGCAGCCGGTATCTCAACGAGCATGGATGGTATTACGGCGACTTCGTTACCAGGAGTCGCAGTCTCCCCAGCCGTCACAGCCGCCATGATGTACGAGTCAGACACCGTTGGAATGGCGTACAAGGTCTTGTCTAACCACAGCTGGTCGTCGGTCGAAGAGCGTTCGTCTCTGGAAAGGATAAACTCGATGCCTCGTCTGACGGCATCGTTAACCTCGCTGGCGATTTTCTCAGTATAACTAAAAGATGTCGCACTTTTCAGTATAAGGAGAGCATATGCCGTCTCTTCCGCAGAACCTGCGCTTCCCCAGGAACCGTTCTCCTTTTGAGTGCGGATCGTTCGGATGAGAGCCTGGAACAGCGTGATTGGGATTTGGAATCTCATCAAATCATCAGACAATGCGACTAGGTCGCCAGCACTCCAGCGGTGAAGGTAGGATATCAGGGCTTCGCACATTAGCATTGTGGGGTAGTATGACGAGATGTTCTAAAAGAGTTTCGGTTAACCATTAGGTATCAGGCTTCCTATCTCAAGTAGTCCCTTGACGTACCCATTTGTCCCGAGGCATTCGATCGCACTTGAACCATTCTTCGCACAGGTAGCGAACACACTTCTCAATCTGGGCCTGGTAGCGGTCGTCGGTGGAGAGCAGCACCAGAGCGCTGAGGACGTTGGCGTTTGTGCTGATGCTCTTATGCGTCTCGTAAGAGTACGTTGCGAAATGATCTTCACGCTCAAAGCGATCAACCATCACTTGTGGCGAGTAGCGTTTGCCTTGGAGCATCAGAGCTACCAAGGCCTTAGCAGTGTCATCGGCATCAGGGCATGCCTTGGGTACTATTGACAAGCAGAAACGTTAGTAAATGGCACAGCGGCGATAGTCTACCCTTGAATCTGAGGCAGGGTGCCCCACCGAAGCCTACGAGTCCATGCTGCTTGACTTCTGCCTCAATCGGCTCACCCGTCTGCAGTAGATCGAACTTTGGTTGAATCCCGTTGCGAAGCAGATTCGTGGTCACCTTGGCTGTATCAGCATTTCGTTCCAAGCAATACTCATGATAGGAGGGGAGATCGACATACCCACGCCCACTCAAATACTGTGGTCGGATATCCAGCTGCCACTAGCCCCGATCCCAGACCAGCGCCGTTCAAGATCGCGCTCCGGATATAGTCCTCGGCCTCGTCATCCCACACGGGGCTATACATCAGATATGCCGCTGTCGCAGATGGCGAGCCCAGCATGCTGCCGAGGACCTTGTGCTGTGCTAACCCGCCGAAGTCAATCTTTCCGACCAGAGCCTCCAACGAGTGCAGAAGCGAGGACTGCGGGCCACTGAAGATGAGGTCCAGATTGATCTTGGACAGTTTCTTCTTTTGCAGCCTCGTCAGGTTGGTCCGGTCAAAGTCAAATGTGTGTCCCTCTGCCTCCAGCAGCTCCAGCATGGCTGGGACGCGCAGTTCCAGGCTCACGGGTAGAATACTTGTAACTAGTAAGTCATTAAGATCCTTCAAAGCCGTATCGAGAAACTGTTTTGCTTCAAAAATTCGAGAGTTGAGCTCCTGCGCGTCGACCTCCCCTGGATCTGCAGCGTGTCTTTGCAGGGCAAGAAGAGCCGCCAGAGTGTTGGCTATGGTATCCAACCCGGAATCGGAATGACCCCAACCACCATCGGGCTTTTGGAGCCGCAGGAGAGTCGAAAAAGCGGCGGGAAATGCCCAGGTTGGCGTGCCTCCCTCAATCGCCTTTTTCACCAGCGAGATCCATGCGGTATCGTAGATGTTGCCGGTCATTGTCCCGAGCCCATAGGTGGGATGATGCGAGTTTGCAAAACTCTCCAATAAGCATTGACTCTTTGCCTCGATCAGCATGGCCACCGGATCCTCACGCATCACGTCAAATAGGTGCCTCGAAGAGCTATAGGGGAAATTGGGAGTGGGAATATAGATGGCCGTTAAATCTTGGGAACGCGATGTAGGGTTCTAGCCACACCTTAAATAAATTGTACGCTTACGGAGACTGAGGAGTGAGGCAACGCTTAGTCTATAGAGGTCACTTTGACACGACCACTGGAATATCCCAGCTATAAGTTAGCTCGTTTTGATGCAGCCCAAATCCCCAGCGCAACACGTAGTCACCGAGATTCAAGCGCACTAATGAAAGTCTAATCGGTAAGTCACTTTTCAGTCTGAAAAGCATCTCGGTAGTGAATATGATTCCTCAAGCTAGCCTCAGTTGCATTGCATGTTCAAGTACTGGGCTAGCCTGGACCCGGCTTCAATAGAGCAGGCAAGGTTCTTGCTCGATTTGCAGATAGATGCTGAATCCACCCTCGTCATGAAGTTTACAACCCACGAAAGGTGCTAAATAGTGTTTGGAGACCCAAGGACGTGGAAAGTTGGTCCAAAGGTTTGACCCAAATGATTCGACAACGTAGAATAAGCGGTAGCGTGATGTCAAACCCAAGCAAACATTCTTGTTGAATTTGGAACAATTTGCCGGAGTTCACTACGGGTTTTGAAATTCGTGGCGATGGAGGGTAAGAAGCCAGTGCCACAGGACAGACTCCTGATGGCTTACGGGTATTTTGACGCAGTCGATCGGTACTCTATGATACGCGTGACCAGAACAAATGTGTCAGAGACAGCGGCCCGGATTTGAACCCTTGGCAGGACTGTGGTGGATGTCGATCTTCCGGGTTTGGCAATGCGGAGACTTTCCAGGGGGTCCCATGTCACACCGAGCCCTAAAGTGATTGACATTCATGCAGAATCTGACACCACAAATTCTGCTCCCCTTACTTAGAACTGGCAGGCCTTGGCGCTGCCTGGTTGAATGTGACGCACCTTATCCTGTTGATATCTCTCCCGTCGACACCGTACCCTTGACGGCTGGAAGTGGTGGGATGCGCAATACCCCCGGACCACCACCACTGTTCAAGATGTCTTTGAAGGTAAGTCAAATATAATACCTGGTGTCCTGCATGGCAAGTGATTCTTAGAATAATCGGTCTTCTCTCCTTTCTCGCTCATCAAGCAACATAGAATGCATCCAGCCTCAATGATTGGTGCCTTGCTGCTTATCCGAGAGCACATGGTGCTGAGTGCCCTGAGCCTGACCCTCGTTGGCTTCATTCTCCGCAGTATATATCGTCTGTACTTCGATCCGCTGCATCATGTTCCTGGCCCAAAGCTAGCCGCGATTTCCCATCTGTATGAGTTCTACTTCGATGTCATCCGCAATGGCATGTTCGTTTGGGAAATCGACAGGATGCACCAAAGATACGGTAACGTGAATCTCCATTCGGTGGGATGAACGGGGTCTCCGCCCACCGTGCGCGAACCCTCCCTGCCTAACACGACATATCATCATGGTAGGACCCATCGTGCGGATCAATCCTCGGGAGGTGCACATCAAGGATCCCTATTTCTACGACGAGATCTATGCCCCGGCCACCGGGATGCGGGATAAGGACCCGAAGTCCGTCCACATCTTCAGTGCCCCCGGTGCGATGGTCTCCACCGTCGGCCACCACACGCATCGCATGCGCCGACGGATCCTTACCTCATTCTTCTCGCGACGCTCGATCGAGGGGATTGAGCCGACCATCCAGCGATCGCTGGACAAGTTCCTGAATGCCCTTCGCACTGCCTACAGAGAGGACAAAGTCCTGGACCTCATCAACCGACTGCAGGGGTTGACCGGCGACCTCATCACACAGTATGCGTACGGGAACAGCTACGAGCTTCAGGAGGAGGAGAACATCGGCAAGGGCATCGTTAAGGTGGTCCAGGAGGGGACAGACCAGATCCACCTACACCGATTCTTTCCCGTAATGGGCGCTCTCCTGCGCCTGATTCCCAAGTGGTTCATGGCGCGGGTCTTCCCCGCCCGAGCCCGCGTCTATGATCTGTTGGAGGGCGTTCGGGAGCAGTCTTTGGCCGCGCTGGATTCGAGAAGCGCAGCCCCGGGTGCCGGGGGTGGCCCCAAAACGACCACCATGTTTCATGCTCTTACGGATCCGGACGTTCCCCCGGAAGAACGGACGCTCAAACGCCTCGAGGATGAAGGGTTGGTACTGTTTGCCGCTGGCACCGAGACGACGGCGACCACGCTGTCGGTGGCCATCTTTCATATTCTCAATGATCCAGCGGTATTGAGCAAACTCCGAACGGAACTGAAACAGATCATGCCCACTCCGCACCACCCGGTGACATGGCGCCAACTTGAGAAGCTGCCATACTTGGTATGTACTATCCTATCTCTCTGATGATGCGGTCTTTTTCCTTTCCTTCCTGGTCATCCGCGAAGAGGCCCCTTTCTGATTGAGGTGTTTCCGTGGCACAGACAGCAGTAATTCACGAGGCTCTACGCTTTTCCGGAATCGTGATGCGACAGCAGAGGATGTCGCCGACGGAGGCCCTGAGATATAAGGACTGCGTTATCCCACCGGGTGTAAGCTATTCCTCGACCTCCCTGGCTCCGTAACGACGACGGACTCACGCGGGCCCAATAGACACCGGTCAGCACGATCGCATACTTCGTGCACAGAGATCCCACCCTGTTCCCAGATCCGGACAAATTCTACCCGGAGCGATGGATCCTGGCCGCGGAGCGGCAAGAGGGACTGTTGCGCTATCTAGTGACATTCGGCCGGGGCAATAGGGCCTGCCTAGGAATGAAGTACGTTTTTTCTACAACCCCACTATGTCTCGGGCGGTTTCGTTTGCGGCTAACGTCTTCCCTCTCGTGGCACAACAGCCTAGCCTACGCGGAATTGTACAATGTCTTGGCTACGGTGATTCGTCATTTCGATCTGGAACTCTACCAGACAACGAAGGAGAATGTCCGATTTGTGCGAGACAAACTGCTTCCGCGGGGCAGAGATGGGCCATGGCGAGTGCGAGTGAAAGTGACTGGGATTGTTGAAGAATAAGTGGTATTATACTTTCTGCTGTGGGTGTATTCGGCTCCATAGGGCATTGAAGCCGCCGAGGGGTTCGTAAGAAGCCATAGAAGCACTGCCCCCGGGTCGCAAGTTGTAGATCAAGAGTACTGTACCTGGGTGATTCCAACAATACATACTTTCTAGCTATCATTTTGCACGTAGTGGAGTTGCAAATCGCGCAGTCTACACCGACTGGACTCGCATGTAATTCTGATAAGATACATGCAGACATTGCACATCCCGGCATGTGTCACGCTGTAGTTACAGACGTGTCATATCCTGGCCTCTGTCATCTTGAAGTGACCAGTTGGAAACCTGGCGGGCAAAGCACCCCCGGCCAGCCCGCCTCTCCCCCTTGCGTCGACATTCGTCGGGGTTGAGGATTCTATAAGTCGAGCCATCAGTCACAGCACCCGGATAGTTTTACCCTCAACTTGTACCCTCCCCCTTCCTTCAGCCCCAACCCGAACACAATGGGTCAAGCCGCCTCAGCTCCCCAACCAGGGACACAACTCCAAGTCATCGGAGCGGGCCTGCCTCGAACGGGGACCGCCTCCTTCAGCGCAGCGTTAACCATCCTCCTCGACGGCCCCGTCTACCACGGCGGCACGCAACTCACCCGCGGCAGCCCCGGCGAGCTGAGAGCCTGGATCCGCATCCTCCGGTGCTGGCTGGCCGGCGGGGAGCAGTCGCCGCAGCGGCGGGAATGCCAACGCCTCCTGCGGCATCAGCTCGACGGCTACGCGGCCATCACCGACGCTCCAGGCTGTCAGCTCCTGCCCGAGCTGTTGGCGCTCTACCCAGACGCCAAGGTCATCTGCACGGTGCGTGACCCCGCGGCTTGGGAGAAGAGCATGGCGCAGGTGCACAGCTTTACCCGCCTACACTTCCTCAAGCTGCTCCTCCTTCCGCTGCCCGGCATGCGGCACTTCGTGGACTTCACCTGGCTCCTGCGCCGGCAGTGGTGCCGGCTCTATGCGGACGACCGCAGCCTGACCTCCGTCCAGCAAGTGCGCGACACGCTGATCCACCGCGGCGTCTACGAGCGGCATATCGCCTGGCTGGAGGCGAATGTCCCCGCCGACCGGGTGGTGTTCGTCGACGTGCGTGACGGGTGGGAACCGCTGTGTCGCGCGCTGGGGAAGAAGGTCCCCGCCGGCATTCCCTTCCCGCGGATTAACGATGCGGATGCGATTGCGCGCACCGGGCGGGAGTACATTCGACGCGCGATGGTTCGGTGGGTCGCGATCCTGGGTGTTGGTGGCACCGCGGTTCTTCTGCTCCAGCGATGGAGGGGTTGAATGTGTTTCACAATGGAGGACAGCTCGAGGGTGGCGAGGGAGTGGTGGAGATTACTTAATTTACCAAGTCTTAGATTAGGGTCGATGTAGCAGGTCCGACTGTATTCGCTAGCGAGCCGATGACAGCTCCAGTCCCCCTGGTTGGGGTCTGACCCTGAACATCCCCTGCGTATGGCATCGTCGTCAAAACGAATACCAAAGCTTGGCCTGCCCCGTCGACGGACCCACCAGCGCCTCGGCATTGAAAAGTAAACGCACCCAGCCTCTAGTAACTGTATTTGAAGCCTCCAGTTGAGGTGGGATATTCGACCGCATGGGCCTTCAGCACGGTTTCCTCCCCCCCTGTGCTTGAGGATGTGCAGCAGCACCAGGATACTCGGGTCGAAATGGATACGATGAATAACCGGAAAGGATAATTTGTCCCCCACCATATCCACAAGGGTCTGTTCCGTCCGTATGTGGCGGCCTTAGGGTTCAGGATGTCGTCGCGTATCTGGAAGATTCTACTGAGGAGGTTCGTCATTATGACGCAGCGACAAGGGGGGGGGGGGGGGGGGGGGGGGTTGTTTACCTTTTTAGGTACATATTGTACGCCCAGGGCAAAGAAAGGCCATTTCAGGGTGTCTTATTACCTCCTACCTGCACGGGCATGACGGCCAGATGAAACCAGCCTCCTCCCGTCTTGCTCAACACCATCGCCGATGTTTTGTAATACGGACGAACACTGCCAGGGTATCAGACCAGGGAAGATCCAGCCCCTGACCACGTTGCAAATTCAGGAGCTTGTCAACGGAAGCCTCGTCAGCACGCTGACCCTCTGGCTTGGACAGCCTGTTCTAAGCGAAGAGGTACGCATAGTTTGCGGAATTGATGGTCTGCGTGTCACGACAGTTGCTATGGGCAATCGGCTGGCCGTGAGGACGCCCGGAGGAGTCTTGGATATCCTCAATTGTGATTCGAGGCTTTCTGCTGGGTCCAGTATAGTTAAATTACTCACAGCAGAGAAGCGGTGTGCAGGACTTCACAATCATGCGGATGATGTTGGCCAGCTTGGACGGTATTCACAGTCACGGTCGAGACTCAGCAGGTATCCAACTTGAAGACCACAATCTGACCTGTTATAATGCTTAAAACTACGGAGTACAATTGGTGGTTTGCCTTGTGAGATGACAGGTAAGAGCATAGGCCCCCGCGGAATAAAGCTATGAATTGCGGGTTTCGGGCGCTGCAACATGACAGCTCTAATTTGCATAGTTGCAAATCCGCTCTTGGCAGAGCAACAATAATGCTAGCACTGAATTGTCATCTTACACAGATATCAGTATCTAGAGTCTAATCCTCCCCGAGCCCTTTGTGCTCTGTTCGATCCTGTTAGGATGTGAAATACATGGAGTTTAGTCACCGGAATGGCATGTTCCTGTTCATCAGGGCTCTTACCGCAAGTCACTCCAGCGCTATTGTCTTCCTACAGTTTTGTCAAATGTATGTGAATGTCGAATGTCACTCCAGCTGATAGAGGAAATGGCTACAGCTACAGCCGATGTCTACGCGATAAGACTACGCACCTGTGTTATATTAGCCTCTGGTGATCGTGGTCTGACCCTCTCTAAGTGGTTCACCAGTGTACCCTGAAGATCCAACACAAAAGCAATCCGCCTCGGCCTTGTGGCCAGTGAGTTGGTTGGTCGCGCAAAAGCCTCACGACACGCAGAGCTCCCAAAGCCAACCAAGCATTTGGCTAGTTCAACCAGATATGTAACCTACACTACCGTGTCGGTGGGCATGCGCAATGGAGGTGCTGCAGTGTTGGAGGCGGAATTGGGTCCATTTCGAATACCTCTAACCGCTGCCTCTAGCTTGCTAAGCCCTCCAGGACTATTGTAGAAAAAGGGCCGTGTTCCAATGTCATTGTTGCCTTATCCTTCTATAAGGGCCGCGCAATCAGGGTGAAGTCAAGCGTTGCTAGGTAAAGTAGGAGGCATAACGCCGTTCCCTAGGATGCTTATTCTTGTCCCAAGGAACCCTAAAGAGAACCACACGCCCATCTCGACAGGATCACCCACAAAATGAATCATTGTACACACGGCCTCTGTATCGTGGAAAAGAATGGAAAGGGATATCTCGTCAAGTGTGAGGTACATACTATACGTACTATCTCACTATAAAGACGCACCCAAGCAAAGACCTCCTGGCACGATGTTATTCGCATACATTAGTGGCACCGACCATTAAAAGCCAACCTGTTCCACGGTGCATCCTTTTCTCACAACTGGGCAACCGCCCAGAGCACGGTCGGCATGCCCATATTAAATAACAGGTGAAAGGGCACCGTCCACAGAACTGTATACAGAAACTTAGGCGCCATGACGGTCCAAACGACGGCCTCTTCCCTTCGGAGGTAGCATGCTGCCATGGCGCCGAGAAGGCCATACGCCACGAAGAGGGTCCGGAGTCCCAAGTGCTCAAAGAAGCCACTAGGACTTCTGCGTTCTCCCTGCCCGGTGGCAACCAGCAGTCGTAATCCATTACCACTCCACCAGATCGGACCAGCGTAGTTGCTGCAGAAGGTATGCACGGGGCTCAGCAGCCAGTGGTGGGCTTGAAGCCCGTTGAATCCCTCGGTGTATCGCAGCGCGGCAATCGTGTTCGCATTGCCGAGGGCGAAGAATGCGCTGTGGGTGAATAGGACGATGGCGAAGCAAACTTGAAAGGGGCTGAGGTGAACGGCGGAGGACACTGTGTCATGAAGCGGGGTCAGAGACATCTGTTTCAAGGATATAACAATCGGCCCAGGACAAGACCAATACGCACCAAGCCACTCGAGCTGAAGTCGGTAAATGAAAAGTAGCGGGATATTGGCTGGGACGGTCTGCATGATCAAGTATAAATTCAGGATTTCCAGCAGAGGGAGAAGTTCGGTCGCTGGAAATTGCCCATGTTAGCTGTCATCCAGAAGATCGACAATATCAGGATGTTCCCTTGCCAACTCACCCTTTTCGTTCTTCAGCGACGCGTCCCTGGCATGAGAGCGCAGGGCCACGTAGCCAAGCCCTATAGCCAGACTCACAAAAACAAATTGTGCGATCCGCGTAAGGGGAAGTTGCTCCAGAATAATGCCCTGCAGCCATTCGGGAGCGCGATCAATGAGACCGGGGCGGATTCGGGCCGCAGATGCGAACTTAAATACAAAGATGAACAGGAGTACTGCTCGGTGGGCGAGTCCAAGAAGTGGGTTGTCTTCAGCATCACGAGTGACGTTCCGCCTGCTCTGCGCTGCGAATGTGTAGGAGGTGTGGAGGAGGGTCACCGCAATCAGAAGCCAGAGACAAAGGGGACGTCTATCCAAGAGACCCAGAATGCTGTATACCTCTTCGGGTGAACTCCGGTCATGGATATTCCACCGCTGCGCGAGTAAATGTAAGACAACGGGGGTTAAACTACGGAGGCCTACAGCGTAGGAATGGCAACCGGTAGTGAAGACTACCCAGCCCATCCATACTGTAGAGCTCCAAAACCAAAAATGATGCTCAGCCTCCACGAGATATGGAAACAGCAAAGCAAGGCTGTGGCCAAGTTGAAAGAGGTTCAAGACCAAGAAGTCCCGGTTCAGCGGCAAAGTTGACTTACAAGTAGCACAGGCAAGGAGGAGTGCGATCACAGCGATTGCAATCCCGTAATGGAGAATAGAGACTTGGATATTTCCGCTAGTCGCATTGTCCAGTGCATTCTGAAACTTTTTGCTCATCTACAAAATCTCGTCAGTCATGCATGTCGCGCGCCGGCCAACGGGAATGGATTTGTTACCAGGGAAAGCTCTGCTAGGCTTTTTTCATTGAGAGGCTCCTGTGGTAAATGATGCCTGTCAAGGTCGGTCTGGCAAACATCCATCCCAGTATCCGACTTGCAGAATAACGCACTGAGATGATTGAGATTCTCAAGAACAAGATTGGCTCGATCTTTGATATCGCTCCACAGATCAAGAAGTTCATGAGCGAAGACACCAATGCTAGCGGAGGGTATAGGAATCCCCAGCAACCCTGCCATGGTAGGTACAACATCGACCTGACGGATGACAGTGTAGTAGTCAAAGGCACCAACCGTCGGCGCCACAGGTGATTCATAGGTCCGATTGAGCAACTTAAATTGCGGGGAGATGAACATCATCGCAGCTGACACTTCGGGATCCGATGCACCTCCATGACCCCCCCACCGATCCATGCCATGGTCACCCCCAGCCACGAACAGTGTGGAGTCTAGATGGGCCTCAGTCTCGAGAGCTTCATAAATCTCTCTGATAATAGCATCCATTTGACGTTGCTTTGATGCCATGAAATCACTGTCCGCACCGCCCATGTGACCGACGTGGTCAATGCCGGGAAAGTGAAGGACCAGTGCGCTCCAATCATCGCGTTGAAGCTCTCTCATGGCATTAGTGGACACATTCAGGTCTGGTGAGTGAATATCCTATGCAGGCTTCAGCGTTGCACCGGTCAACCGATGGGTCCTTTTCCTCTTCCGTGCGCGGAAGAAGAGGTGGGCTCCTGGGACTTCGAAACTCACCGGCACAAACAACGGTGAGATAGGACATCCTCGATCGAAGACCTCAGCAAACAGCTGTATCCACGTGTCGTCACCATAAAAGACTAGTTCTCCCCTTCCAGCAGCCTTCAATTGCGCTAACCACGTATCCGTTGTTTCGGGTGTGCCGGGTCCGTCATCGGCGTTGTGAAAAACGTCCAAGAATATGGAGGGTGAGCCAATGGTCATGGCCTTGACGCATGCCCTAGTCAGACTTGGAGAGCCGGTTTTCATAGTAAAAGGCATGGCTGCACCGGAGCGGATCAGTCTTGGATATCATGTCAGCTCAGGGGATTCTGATGGTAGTTTATGAAGTCGCCGACGGATTGATGCCTACTCTTGCGTGAATGAGAATTGAGACTGTGGGCTGTAAACAAAGTCACTGCAATCCTTTTTCTTAGTATCACGTGGTGGTTTTAAAAAGTTGTCGCCACCGGCATCTGTTTCGAAACCTACCTGCGGAGCGCATCAATAATCAAAAACACCACTTTCTCAAAGGAGGCACTTCGCGAGAGGACGCTCCTATCTACTGCTGCTCTTCTCGCCGATGAGGGGGCCATGGGTCGGAAAAAGCCCAAGGTGAACACAACTGTAGACGCAAGTACCAGTCCATTGGCAAGAAGGAGAAGAGCTCCACGGTAATGCCAACCCATGGCGTTAAAACGACTGATGGAATAACAGACTATAGACAGAGATAGTGATGCTGACGGGTAGAATCCCACGTCGGATGCGCTGTATATGTCGATCTAACTGCGTCGTAATATCTGTGCCATTGGCGTCGAGGTTCGCAATGCCCAAGGTATAAACCGATTGTGCTGAGTAGAGGCGGCAAAGCTATCCGGAGAGTCTGATATTCCCAACCAATGTTGCAAATTCTAGAACATCGAGCTACTAGGTACAAGAACAGAGGTACTGGTAGTACTCCGTACTCCGTAGCGAGTACTGTACAGTACATGGCGGACAAAATAAGTTTTTTGATGGGTCCAATTCAGCTGCATCTCTCATAATATGACCTGTCTTGCACAATACGAGCATTGAATGGATCGAGTAGGTGAGCCGTCGATCCCCAACGATCCACCATCCGACGATCTGGTCACATTGTCTGCACATACAGCTTCTCTTCCCATCCAGGCCCTTTTCTCAATACAAGCGTTGTTGTACATCCTGGACTCCGCAGCGAATTACGTCCTCCAATTTCCACCTCGGTGGGATTGAGTTTCCATGCGCCGACTGCTTGGTTCTACAACCCAATCCACCCGCAACGCCACTGGAAAACTTCAATCTCAGAATATCCCCAATCTCGTCACACGCCGCCAGAACGCGGTTGAGATCCTCCAGGTTATGCGCTGCAGAGACACAGAAACGCACTCGACACAGCTCGAGCGGAACGGCGGGGAATGGGACCACCACCACCGAGATCCCACGGGCAAGCATCATTCGTGAGAATGCGGTCATCTTACCCGGATTATACAGAATCAACGGGATGACGGGGGAATCGTCGTTCCCATAGACAATGAACCCTAGCCGCTTGAGGCCGAGGCGCAGGTAACGCGAATTAAAGGCCAGGCGCTGCAGTCGTTCTTCCTTCTGGCCCGGCAGTAGCTCACCAGTCAGGATGTGAAACGAAGCGGAGATCTGCGCCATTAGAGCCGGGGCTATAGCTTCACTGTACAACACGCCCGCATTCACGGCGCGAAGCTTGCGCACGATCTCTCCATCTGCTGCGATATATCCTCCGACGGCGCCAAAGGATTTCGTGAGCGTGCCCATTAGGATGTCAACCTCCCGCGGGTCAATGCCAAAATAGTCGCAGACGCCTCGACCCTCCGGACCCAGTGCGCCGATGGAATGTGCCTCATCTACAAACAGGTGGAACTTGTACCGGCGCTTCAACGCAATGATGGCTGGAAGATTGCAGAATGTGCCCTCCATTGAATACAGCCCCTCGACCACGACCAGAATCTTCTTCCAGGGATGATAGCCACTCCTGGGGGCGGTCGCGGTGGCCGGCTGTCCCTGTGAGATTGCCTCCCGCAACCTTGCCTCAAAGGCCTGCATGTCGTTGTGTCGGAACGCCACAATCGATGCGCCCGATAGGCGCGCCCCGAACCGTAGGGAGGCATGGTTGAGCTCATCCGAGAGAATTAGGCAGCCCGGTCCGACCAATGCGGGGAAGATGGTTGCGTTGGTGCCGAACCCAGCAGAAAAGACCATGGCGGATTCCTTGCGAACGAACTCAGCCACCAGCTGCTCGACCTCTACGTGGAGATCCAGGCCTCCCACGTCAGCCCGGGCACCGCCTGCGCTGATGCCATACGCGCGAATCGTCTCTTCAACGCGATCCGCGCAGGGTCCCCTGGACTGAGCAAAGCCAAGGTAGTTGTAGGATCCCAGGTTCAAGGTCTGAGTGCGGGCACCGGTGAGCTGAAAGGATTTGTTGTTGTCGCGTGTGACTCGATCAAGCAGCGTGATATACCGTCCGGGGACACCCGTGGTGGGACGGTCCAGGCAGTCGGCTAGACGTACCTTCATACGCCGTGTATAGACGCTCTCGCGGGCAGTGAACCAGGGTGCATATCCGTTCCAGGGGCGGAGATGCCGGTATTTTTCCTCCTTGAAGTAGATTCCGAAGAAGTCTCGGATCAAACCGATGAGATGAATGATTGTATAGCTCAAATAAGTCGTGATGACGTAGATGCACGGGGCCCGGTCGGCAATGAGATCGGTTAGGGGCTCCTTCGAGGGGCGAGGGCAGTAACGATGGCTGGCATGACTGATCGGACCAAATTGGGCAGGGTCTTGTTCCATAGAGCCAGAGATCTACGACAACCTTGAGCGGTCGCCGTATCGTCGATTGTTGCCCTGGTCGGTGTTTCGCCAGAATCGGGACCTTATAATGCAGTTGAAATGTCCGAACAAGCATTGTATGCTGGGAAGCAGGCTATATGCTGCTGTTCCATGATGAATTGTCATATATGGTCAAGGCAGTCAAATGTTAGTAGGCTAGGAGCTGTCTCGGTCATTCCGAATAGATATATCACCTACCGACCGGCAGATGGTACCTAAGCCTATGTGACATATTGCAAGGTCTTGCAAGCATGAATCGTGCCGAGATCCTTCGAGGCTCAGACCTGTAAAGAAAGACCTTCCTGCTTCGTCACGAAAGACACTCGGGAGAAATCAAGGGGAATTGGCATGCAGATGCAGGTTGTATTGAGGGTGGGCGTAGATCTGAGATGGAAATGAGGTCGATCATCCCCTAACTGGGAATAGGGTTCGAGCCCCTTGCGTCGTGCTCGCTCTTAAATCACCGCGGTGAGGACACATACATGAGAAAACCCGTAGCATTGGTTTCATCATCACTTGTTGACCTGCCTTTACTAACCCATCCAGCGATGGCGAACTCTGTTACTGATCTGACGACTGGCTGCCATGCTCTGATTGATGGATACGGCACCCCGTACGGCTACCTACCGGCCTTCGCCCCGGGCGTGGTTTTCTGTACCTTGTTTGGTCTTCTGGCAGGAGTACACGTCATCCAGATGGTGATATACCGACGGTTCTGGTGGACCATACTTTTTGTGGTTGGCTGTTTGAGTATGTACTGCCACCAAGACGCGCAAGAGCAGGCCTACCCCGGCGGCGTGGCTAACCCTAACTGTTGATCCTTGCAATAGCTGAGGTCCTAGGATGGGCCGCCAGGATCTGGACCACGCGATGCCCGTACAACCTGAATGCATTCCTCATCCAGTTCTCCACTCTGATCATTGGTGAGTGACGCCTCTACTGGTTGAAGAAAGCCAAGTGCAGAAAACTTACTACTGATTCATCCACCAGCCCCCACCTTCTTGACCGCCGGTATCTACATCCTGCTCGGGTGCTTTGTGCAGATCATAGGTCAGAGATCTTCCTTCCTCAGTCCGCGCAGCTACCTCTGGATCTTCAGCGCCTGCGATCTTATTTCCATTGTCATCCAAGCTGTTGGGGGTGGCATCGCTTCCGCGGACTCCAAAAAGGTCAACGGCAACCTTGACCACGGATCCAACATCATGCTCGCCGGCGTGGTATTCCAGCTCTTTTCCATCACGATCTTCATTCTCTGTGCCTGGGACGTTTTCTATCGGGTTCACCGATTTCGCCTATCGGTACCGGGCGCATCCATCAGCCTCTGGCGCGGGGTACTAACCGCAGCGACCGTCTGCATCTACATCCGATGCACCTACCGCACTATTGAGCTCGGACAAGGGCCGGGCGGTTATCTTCTCCTGCATGAGAACTATTTGATCGCCTTGGATGCTGTGATGATGGTGCTTCTGGTTGGGATCTGTGCCGTCTTCCACCCTGGTTGGCTCGCTCCTCGGAAGGAGTTCTCGCGTCTCAGTGAGGTTCAGTTACTGGAAAGGGTGGATTGACCGAAATGAGCGCGATAGCGCACAACCCATGTTCCGCTTCGAGCACGAACTTCTGTCCAGCATCCGTTCGCGGGGACGGGTGACCAAACTCAATCCTGTCGATCAGATCCTCTAGTTGCCTCTCATTTGTGATGTATACTATTTTTCTTCCGTGAGTGTGACTCGTCTCTTTCTTTACGCCGTAAAAGTGGGAAGTGGGGCAATCCGCGGTCACAATGCTTCGCTCGCATGGTACCTAAATACCTAAAGGGTATATGCAGGTGGAGCTGTCAGGGACAGCCTGCAGCTGAGATCGAGAGGCACCATCAATCTCGGAGCAGGTACATATCCTCTTTTAGACAGATCAGATATTGATCAATCGTAAACGACATGGGGCTCTCGATCCAACCACGATCTTTTGTTGACATCAAGAGACAAATATCTTCTGCCGTGAGACCTCTGGGGCTTATCGCAAATTTAGTCTACACCGCACTCGAAAAGGCGAAGGGGTTAGAGACACGCTTCAATAAATTCGCCTGGGTAGTAAGATCTCGTGAGGATGACAGTTTCCGATCAGGTGAATGTGCGACAATCCATTGCGTCACATCAGCTCGGTAAGGGCGCAATCCCATCCCTACCGGTCAACTCGAATACCACGATGAATGTTAACGATCATTGCTTGAGGATTCTCACTACTGGTCCTGGTCGCGCACCTATTGGCCGATCAGCATGCTTTCATCGCAGCTCTTCAGGCGCCAGTCCGGTGCTGGGGGTCCGACAAGGGCACAGTACATCCTCGAGATGTATTAGACGATTGGGGCTCTCTAGTGGTCTTCTGCTTCGTATTCATGCTCGCTCGCCCCCTCGTAGCGGACCACCTCCTACAGCCGATTCTACGCAAGTATGGTTTCGGATCCCAGGACTCCTCCCATCTCGCAGCCCTGGGCTGGAAGGCCATCTCGCGCGGTATCATGATGCTATATGCCCTAGTGCGTTTTTCACCCCGCTTTCACAGCCAGGATCACACGGCTCGCCACTGACTGTAAGCCTATCCAGGGCCTTTGGTACAACACGCCAGACCTACTCAATCCCCAGCAACTATTCCAGGACTGGCCACAATCCCAAATCACCCATCCCATGCAATGTTTCTTCCTCCTTCGCATCGCCTTCTATCTGCACCAGTGCCTGGTCATGGTCATCGAACCGATCAAAGATGACTTTATCGACAAGTTCCTCCACCATCTTCTGACCTGCGTGGTGGTGGTCACCTGCTGCAACAGCCGGGTATATACCCTGCTCTATGGAATTCTCCTCACCGCCGATCTGGCGGACTTCCTTCTCGCCGTATGTCTCCACAAGCATCAGAGTTGAACTCAGCAAATGCAAGGTCAACAGTAAGAGGATGTGCTGACCGACCGGCCAGTTCGTGCAAATCCAGCGATGTTTGCAGTATCAGAAGAGCCTCCGAATTTCGCTCGTCGTCTTCATTGTGATCTGGGTCTTGACCCGACACGTGATGTTTGCCTCTCTACACTGGAGGCTGCACCGCCTGCTGCCGGTATCCGGGGGTTGTGATGCTGTAGTGACGGGACGCATGATGCTCGATCCGGGGGCGTCCGGATGGGAGAGACTGGCCTCGCAGGCGCAGGTCACGCCAGGCGCTGTTTGTCTGTCGCGGAATGTGAAGTTGGTGTTGTCCGGTATTTCGATCGCGTTACAGGGGTTGTTCACGATCTGGACGCGCGATTTCATTCGAGTGGCGGTACAGGTGCACAATCAGTGTCGCGCTGGCGAGGCGAGAAGGAAGGCTGCAAGGAAACGAACCTAGTCTTTTCGAGGGTACATGCTCAATGTAGGGCCAGACTTCTGTTGTCGGTAGTGGTGCATTGAGGAATTGAGTTTTGTGTGTCTCAGTAGCTGCCTCTTAAGTGGCTTTGTCGTCGCAAGATCATTAGGGCGTGATAAGCAAGACTTTGCAAGAGTGGAACACTAAATGGCAAATGGACTGGATCATAACACGAACCTCTTCAGAACGGTACCTAAGTCAGTCCTCTGAGTAAGAGTGGCTGCAATTGAACCTGTTTCGGCCTCAAACTTCGGCGTCATAGACTAGAAAGCATCGGGTAAGAATTCGAGAGATTTTGGCTATAATCCGTGTGATGTGTCATGCAGACGCGTGTATGAAAGAAAAACAAAAAAACAAAGGAAAGAAATATCCCGAGCCCCGTCCCTGCATGACTGCCGATCGATCGAGTCTGCAAAGATTGTGACACCCCAAGTAATCTGGTCAGAAGGGGTCAGATCGGCGGTACCTGAAGATAACAGGTTTGTCATAAAAGCATACAGGCAGTTCACCAATTTCTAGCTTCAACGTCTTCCACCTCCCGTCAAGATGGACTTCAGCTCGGATGTTGTGACCAACGGTGTAATTGTAGGCCTGTTGCTTCTGGCTCTACACCAGGTCTACATCCGCCTTCTGCTTCCCCGGCCGATCCGCGATATCCCCCACAATGCAGCGTCTGCCCGGAGGCTGCTTGGAGACCTCCCTGAGCTTCAGAAGGTGATGGCACGTACGCAGGACATCCAGTCCTGGCTTCTGCAGCAGACGCGGCATCTGCAATCTCCTCTGATCCAGCTTTTTCTGGACCCGCTGGGCAAACCCATCGTGGTGCTCAGTGATCCCCGAGAGGCCCTCGACCTACTTCTCTACCGCAGTCGGGACTTTGACCGTACACCCATGGTGCAGGACATCTTCTCCGGTCTGTCTCCGACGCACCATATCACCATGAGTACTGGCTCCGAGTGGAAAAGACACCGCAATCTGGTGAAGCATCTGGTGACCACGCCCTTCCTTCAGCATACCGCAGCACCTGCGATCCACACGTCTGTCCTGCGGCTGGTCGAGCTGTGGAGGATCAAGGCGCGGGTGGCCGAGGAGTCGTCGGCAGGCTTTGCGCCCCAAACGGATTTTCAACGCATGGTGCTTGACACGCTGTTGGAGATATCATTCGGACGCGACTTTCCGAAGGACGGGATCTCATCGCAAATCGAGCTTCTCCGGAGCGGCAACCCCGGTGGCAGGCCGACAGTGAACAGTGGGCGGCAGATCATCACATTCCCCGAGTCAAGTCCCCACGAATTCATCCGCGCGCATGGAGTGCTCAGTGACGCCATTGAGAAGAGTGGGACATCACTGTTCCCACGACTGTCATGGTGGATGATGTCCCTGCGACCCCGACTGGCCAACGCCCTCCGGGTCAAAAGCCGGGTCACGCGGGAATGGCTCGAGACTGCGGTCTCCAGCACTGTCTGCGCACCCGACGATTCGGCCTCAGACCTTCCTGGCCGGACCCAATCGTCGGTCGAATTCATGATTCAGCATGAGAGGGAGCTGGCAAAGCAAGAATCCCGGAAGCCGGATTACATGTCCCCAGCGATGGAGGATGAGGTGAGTCACGACCAACCCCAAACCTTCCCCAACTGCTAAACTACCCCCCAACCAGCTCTACGGTTCCATCTTCGGCGCCTCCCATAGCACCGTGTTTACCTTAGCCTGGGGCGTCAAGCTTCTATCAGATCATCCTCAGGTGCAGCGCCAGCTCCGCGAAAGCCTGCGCGCGGGGTTCCCCGAAGCCCTGCAGGAAGGACGCCCGCCCAGCGCCCTTGAACTATCGGCACGAACCATCCCCTACCTCCACGCTACTGTCGAGGAGATGCTGCGGTTTGCTCCGACCGCGTTCATGATCGACCGCATCGCCATCCGGGACACCGAGCTCCTGGGCTACGCCATCCCCAAGGGCACCTGCGTCTGGGCCCTCAGCAGCGGGCCGGGATTTACCTCCCCGGCGTGGCCGATTCCCGCCGACAAGCGTAGCAGCGCTCTATCCCGGACGACGATGGCTACGCCTACCACAAAGCCGAGTCACACGCGGCAAACTCCCAGTACCGAGTGGGTGGGCGATGATCTGGACCGATTCGTCCCGGAGCGATGGCTGGTCGCCCCCGCCGGTGACGACGGCCCAACGACCTTCGATCCGAATGCGGGCCCAACCCTGGCCTTTGGGGCCGGACTGCGCGGCTGCTTTGGGCGTCCGTTGGCCCAGCTGCAGCTGCGCATGACGCTCGCGCTGCTGGTGTGGCAGTTCGAGCTCCGGCCGTGTCCCGAGGCCCTGGCGACGTACGCGGCGGTCGACGGGCTCTTTCGCCAGCCGAAGCACTGCTATGTTGTTTTGGGGAGGTTGGGCGGTGAGTAATTTGCATAGAGAGTCGTCGTTCTATGGGTTGGCTCTTGTGAGTGCATGAATATTCAGCACGATACTACCGCCTCGTATCTGTCTGTGCTGCAAATTTATATGTTTCTTTGACCATTGGGGATCCGCTCTTGGCTAATGTAAAATGGACAAATTGCCAATTCCCGGAATACGAGCCTTCGTTGACATATAAATTGGTACTTTTCAGTTGTTTTCCTTGTCTCATGCGAGACCCTTCATTACACCTAGGAATGAACCACACGAGAAGCCTTCTGAAGTTAACAGTCGTAGTGGGAGGAAAACGGACGTGAATGCTTCTGAACCACCGAACCCCGCAGCAAACCCCGACCGAGCGTACAGTACTGATCCATACATGTAAGAACAAACGCTTGGATTGCAGCATCACGTTACGTCAGTCGAGAGAGCCACTATACTGGTTAAGTAGTTACAGTACAGTAGTACAATCCACTTGTTCAAGAAAATACGCACAAGTGGTGCTGCTTTAAGTACAGTTAGGTCAAAAGCACAACGACGATCAAGTAAAGTACAGTCAAGTAAGTTACACTATCGTGAAGTTACCCGTTACTTAAACACCAACCCCGCCGCCATTCCGTCCTTCGCAAATCCACCCAACCCCAACCACCCCCATCCACCATGTCCGGGTTAGCACGCAAGTATGAAATCAACGCCGATATGGGCGAAGGCTTCGGGCGCTGGAAGATGGTCAGTAGCTCTTGTCGCTCTCGTAACTGTCAAATGCACCCACCAGTAACCAACCGTCGCCGCCACGCCACCAGGGCCCCGACGAGGCGCTGATGCCGTTCATCGACGCCGCCAACATCGCCTGCGGCTTCCACGCGGGCGACCCGACCATCATGCTCCAGACCATCCGGCTGTGCAAGCAGCACGGCGTCAAGGCCGGCGCGCACCCGGGCCAACAAGACCTCTTCGGGTTCGGACGCCGCCGGATCGAGGTCGACCCCAGGGACATGTACGCCTCGGTGCTGTACCAGGTGGGCGCACTCCAAGCGATGCTGGACGCGGAGGGGATGCCCCTCGCGCACATCAAGCCGCACGGGGACCTGTTCTTCTACATGCAGCGCGACGCGACGATCATGCGGGCGGTGCTGGAGGCCTGCGCCACCTTCCGGGTGCCCGTCTACGGCGCCCAGAACCCCCAGCAGGCGGCGATGTGCCTGGAGCTGGGCATCCCGTTCCAGGGGGAGATGTACGTGGATATCGACTACTCGCCTGACGGCCGGCTGCTGCCGGTCGCGCAGTCCCGCGTCCCGACGCCGGAGCTCTGCTACGCGCGGGCGCGGTCCGCCGCGTTGACGGATACCGGCAAGGATATCGAGGGACTTGAGTTTCGGTTTGGGTTCGAGGGGACCCCGTTCAGTATTTGTGTGCATTCGGACCTGCCGACGGTGTTGGAGAATGTGGCGGGCGTGCGCAGGGCGGTCGATGAGGCTAACCGGCTGCGGTTTCCGCAGGAGGCTTCGGCGGCTTGAAGGGAGAATCGTAGAGTACTGTACTGTACATACTGGAATGCTCAATTGCCCCAGAGTGAAGTACCAGATTAGAGAGAATCCGCGATCACGTAGCTGTACTCCGTAAACTGACTGTCAATTGGATGCGTGTGAGGCCTCGATCACCATTCAGATTGGCAGTCATTGCTATGGTTGCAGTCCGGCCCATTAACCGTACCTGCTCGCGCCTTGTACGCTGGGAAAACGTGACAGAAAATAACATTGGCCGATTGGTTGGTTCTTCGGGGTCTGATTCGTTGATTTCAGTGTGTTTCCTGGTGGTTATTAGACCATTCTTCACATTGTCCTCACACTCGGGCCGACCGGTCCATCGCCAGGGTATGCAGGGCATGCGACTCATACTCCAAGTCTTGTCGTGTGTCTCTGGTATCTTATCTGTTATTCAGCTTGCCCCGCACTAACTACTAGGTAGTGATTACCCCGCCGTTGTACGACACATGACACATGTGTGCTGTACACGGAGCGGACGAATGAGGGGCAGAAGCCAGATTTTGAGGTACTACTACTGTACCTTATCTTTGCGAGATATCCTGTTTGGGGGACGCGAGTCTAGTCATTTTGGTGGACGCCAAGGTGTGGAAAGTACAGGTTAACGTCGGCGATATACTGAAGAAAGACCAGGTAACGGCGATTCTGCAGGTAATGAAGATGAAGATGGAGATTCGAGTCTCGGTGGAAGAAACACACTGTGCCGCCCCACGTGACTGCCATCCCTGGTCGGCCCGGCACCGTGGTTGCCCCAGGCACCACACTTATTCCTGCCACTCGCATCGGCTAATTCAGTTGTCTACGTTACACATCTATTCTCTCAAGTAGCCTTCTTTTGGTATGATAACCAGTTGCTGGTAACTATCAAGCTATACCTTTAACCTTTCGTCATGTTTCTTACTCGATTAGTGGAGCGAGAGCACAAGCTGAACCTATCACACATTCTTCTGTCTTCTTCGGGATGTCAACACGTGCGTGAATAATTAGCAATCTAGTCCACCCACTGCCCCATATTGTAAATCCACCTCAGCATTGTCACTGTCTCTCTTCAAGCCACGATACACTGGCTTATCTTTCTCGTGTCTCGATTGCCGACAGCTGGCATCTCAAAGACCGAGCACTGAACTGGAAGAATAGCACTAAGACTCGACGCAAGCACTATCTAAACTCACCCATCACCCCAATACAAGTAAAAAGGCTCCACCATCATCACACACAGGTATGTAAACTTCAGTGTCAATCGGAAGGGCTGCCATTTCCGGGGATACTAAATAGTGCTCCCAGGCTTCCTCTTGCTGCTCCTCCACCTTCAGATCGATACCGGCTGATTCGCACTCCGTTCTCAGAACAGCCAGTGCGTCCTCGTCAATCTGGATCACGTACAGCTGGATTTGGTTCAGCCGGGCAAAGAGACCTGGGCCGTGCCGGACCAATCTCAAGAGCTCCGCCACCAGACTGGGATAATCGCAGTCTTCAATATCGGTAATCCCCAGAGACTCCAGCGACGCGGGCAGTATATCCAGAAGTAGCATCTCAAGCGCCTCGGCTGACTTTGAAGCCGAAATAAATTCTTCGGGTCTCTGTCACTTTGACTTACCTATAACCAGTATAAAAGTACTGATCAGTGAGCCGAGACTGAGAAGGAGGAGCAGAGTGTCGAAGATGCAAGGACTTCAGCTTGATGCGTTGTGCTGCTCGGACCTCTGTCCGATACTCGCCGGGGTCGCAGGTAGGGTTTGATAGGACGATGCATAGTGCCGTGTTCCGTGCAGCATTAGTAGTCATGGATTACCCTGTGATTTACTGCAGGTATAGTCAAGAGGAACTTTACGATGCTACATCAAGAGGAGGCAACCCTTAGGCCACGATTAAGAACCGTGTGTAAGCAATGATTAATTCAACTAACCTCAATCCAATTCTCTACAACATCCCTTCACACGCAATCGGTCCAAAGACATCATCCCTTTGCATGGCACCAGGCCGGAAAACAGTCACAGACTAATCAACCGATTCAAATCCCCCCCCGCACCCCCTCAAACCGCAACAGCAACCGCCTCCACCCCTCGCTTGCTCCTGGGAGCCTGATCGGCAAAGTCCTTGACGCCCGTCTCAATGGCATCAGAGATGCCGCCGGCGACGGTGCCAGCCAGGCCCTGCAGCTCCTGGGGCACCTTGGAGACGATGGTGTCGGACAGCTTCTTGGCGGCGGCCTTCTGCTGGGTCAGGTCGTTGTAGGTCTGGGCGCCCTTGCCCGCCTGGACGATCAGGGACTTCTTGCCGTCGAGCTTGGTAATGACGGTGGCGATCTTGTTCTTAAGGTCGTTGACGGGGCCCGGCAGCCCCAGCGCGTCGCCGGAGCTGAGCGCCCCCGTGCCGCTGACCTGGCTGTTGCCGTTGTTGATCGCTGTAACCAAGTTGTCGGACGCCTGTTGGACTTTGGTCACATCGCCGCCACCGTAGGCTTGGATGGCCGACCCCAACGCGTCGACCTTGGTGCCGATGCCGGAGAGCACGCTTGTGATGGTCGGCAGGTCGCGCTCCACCCGTGTGGGCGCGGCTAGGGTGCCTGCGGCGAGGCCGAGGGTGAGGACGGAGAAGATGGAGAGCTTCATTTTGAGGTTGATTGATGGGTAATGGCTTGTGGTTTTGTGAGTGATTTGGCTATTATTTTCTTTGTTTTCTGGGGAGTGACTGAGCAGTGATTGTTGATTGTTGAGAAATGGTTGATGGTGATGGTGATGGTCCTTTGCAGCCCTTTATAACTTTGGGGGGATTACGTGCTTCCGTGGAGATGTTGAGACCTTAAACTAGCAAAAGGGCCATATTGCAATGGGATGATGGATGAAAATTGGGGTCGGTCGATCTCAAGGATGGGACGATGTGCACATACCCGAATCTTAAATGATTGACAGGGACTGAACCACCAGTGGTTAGGAATGTCTCACATTCCAGGGAAGCTGAAGCAAGGTCCTAAAAACGGGGTGACTTATGGGCAGGTTATAGGTATACATGAATGTTGCAATCATCTTCTCGTGGCCATGCAGTACTGCTTCGGGGCTAACTCGCCTATGGTGCTGATGGCCTCAAACATCGGTTACCCTTAAATCCACAGGGACTATAGTTTCAGATGGAAGATCGGATCTCTGGGCTGGATAATTGGGCTGGAATGGCCCTTGCTCTTGCTGCCAGGGGTCTCCCGGGCGGAAGCGCAAGGCAGAATCTGCGGAGAAAGCTTTCCGCCTTACTTTCGCCGGCAGAATAAGAGAGAGGGATGGGGCGGTAAGTAACTCTGTAGTCATCGAGAGGAGAGGAGCAGGAAGTGTTGAGAATGATGAGTCTTGTGCTGACGTACCTACCTACCTAGGAGTAATGTTAATTACTACCTAGTAGTCTAAGGAGTTTCAAGTAATAAGGACCTATATCCATGATTACTTCATACTCACTCCGATCATAATCATAAAATCAAGAAAAAGGGCAAAATAACTTTGGAAGGAGGCACGCTGCTCGAGCAAGAGACTGGTCCTGTTGGTAGGGAGTCCGCACTAAACTATGGTCAGAATTCGTCCTGCAGTAATCGGGTCCTGTACTATAGATGTATTCTATTCTCAGCTCCACAGATCCTCAGCTCCCTGGCCGCAGCCATCAATGTGAGTTCTCGTTCGATATCCAAGCATTTGCCATCTAGATGAGGCTTTTTCTTTATCAACATATTTTTCCCGTAGTAACTAGAGCTGCAGTGTGGTAAAATCTGTTTTAGGAGCAACTATCCTTCGTTGCGGTATAATTGGTTCTAAGCTCCATTCTGTCGATGTACAGGCTTAGGCTGGGGAAATCCTATCCGGTCTAATGTCAGTAAAAGAAGATAAATGGTTTAAGAATTGAGGTGGAAGAAGGCTCCGGTAATTCGCCGAGGGTGAACCCGCACACTGGACAAGAAGAGTCGATTTCAGTCAATGGCAGCATGGCACATTCGCTCGTTTGAAAGCCTTGCTCGCATAATTCCTCACATATCTCTTTATCTATCAGTATCTAAGATTTTTTTAATTTATATCTTCACTCTTTGAGAAACAATTACAGGAGTTTGCCGTGGCTCGCATGCCTTGGCCAAGGGCTGACCATGAGTTACCCGATGGCCAGGCTGGATCTTTTCCCGCCGGTCAAGGCAGAAGACTAGCCGGCGCTCGCTCGCAAGCAAGCGGAGTATTACTTGCTTTTGATCGACCTCAGCAACGATCTCGTGACTAGTGGTGCACCCGAACCTCTGATCCATTTCGGTCTCTGTGCCACCTTGTTGGTGTTACTGGTCGACTGTATTGTTTATTTCTTTCCAGACTGGATCGTCCGCTTAAAAGTTCCCTGCCCACTGCCTGGAAGTTTAGGAAAGTTTCTACCTCAACGGGAGTGTAGTTGTCTGATTGTTTGTTCGCCTATCGTCTACAGCGTGCGCGAGGCGGGGTGAGGTAGGGTATTTCCTTCCGGTCGCGCACTGGTCGGCTCCAATGTGGGGGCAGTGGACCACCATGTGGGCACTGTCCCGAGCGATGGTCGGCGTGCAGTGGTAGCGTACCCCGCATCGGGCGTCATGGGCATCTATCCATGATGAAGATGCTCAGAAGGACGGAGATAGTTTTCAGATCCGGACAAGAACGCTTGTCTAAATTTGAGGGAGGTTTTGAGGCTGTTATACGGACTGACACCACTGTATATTCCAAGGCAGAGGGTAGGTTAAAATGGAGCAA
Organism: Aspergillus japonicus CBS 114.51; assembly: GCF_003184785.1. Classification (NCBI taxonomy): domain Eukaryota; kingdom Fungi; phylum Ascomycota; class Eurotiomycetes; order Eurotiales; family Aspergillaceae; genus Aspergillus; species Aspergillus japonicus. Next base: position 145,477 of record NW_020291645.1, on the reverse strand, counting down.
TATTGTAGAAATACTGTTGTTGAGAATGTTGACGCTGCTGCTTCTCCAGCCTTTGAATTCATCTTTCGGGCCTGTGGCTTCTTCTTTTTTTCCCGAAATGCAAACCATCTCCTGGTATTTATGTATGCAGTGCACACATGCACCATCCTCAAACATTTGTGGACTAATGCAGGCATTACAGTGAGGCAGTATAAGCCAGATTACCAAGTAACCTACATTGCACTAAGCCTCAATATGTCTCAGACGCACAAGTGAGTGGTGGAGGTAGCCATCTTGTATTAACAGGGTACCCCGCTTGGCCTGACAAAGCAACCTTGAAGGAAGTAGAGCAGGTGCTCTGACCCAAAGCGAATTAGCCTGAGCTTTGAACAGACAGGTTATTGTTCTTGCCTTCACCTCTTCCACATTTTTCTCGATTAAGAGTACCTAAAAGGTCCCGCAGAAATCACTTGCTCTGCGACGTGTATGGTAGTTTAAAAAAATTAAAAACATCTTCAATAATTGTTACTAAGGTCCATGTATTATTTATCCACCTGCAGGACGACCCTTCCAAGTAGCATACCCTAGTTAGATTAATGACAGTCCAGCATCTGCCACGCGCATGCTGTGAACCTCCCTGGCCGGGCAATGAACGCTGACTGTGTCTGTAGGAACACCTTATCTCCCTCAACTCCCCCTCCTCTACTGTTTTCCTCCCAGAAACTGTGCCAAGCACAAGCACAAGCACAACCCCCGAACCGGCCCTGACGGCCCTACAAAGGGCTGCAGCAACCTTACCCCATGCATCTCGGCGCCAACGCCCACCAAAGACGGCAGTACCGCTCTTGCGGGCATGGATCTCTGCCGGGAGCAGCCACAACATTGTGTATATCATTGCGGGAAAGGCGACCCAAGACGGGACGCCTGCAGCGCGGTGGCGATCGCCGCCGCCAGAAAGCTGGGCACGAACTGGATTACCAGACCGCACGCGACCACGCAGACGATGTAGAGCTGCGAAGGCGTTCAGCGGGGTGACCGACCTGCTAGGGGTCGTATGGGGTGATATATGGAGGCTGTTTGGTCATGATAATGAGTGCCACCCGAGTGGTTGTGCGATTCCAGCGAAAGTGACTGGACGAACTGTTTATTCTCAGCAACAAGAGGCTAGAGCTTGAGCTTTTTTGGTACTCTCAGAACAAACTTGACTCTTGTCATAACAGTCAACACAGCAACACTGGAATCATGCCACCTCACAGTCTGGATACCCCTGCTGCACGTGCTATGCAGGGGAAGGTCAGCTCACCGGCGTGCAATCTAGAACCCTGCTATACTGTACAATACGAGGGTTGTCTTACAGCCACATTTCCGTTCTTACCGTACAGGAGGTAATCATCCACCATTCATATTACGCCAGTTCACTCCTCTGGTGCATTTCCATGTCAAGTGACGGTATAATAGTGAATGATATCGATATTAACCGTCCTGTCTGATTGGACTGGAAATCAGCGAAGTGGGGGCGAAGGCGAGACTGGGCAGGAAAAGCTGACAGGGAAAGTTAGATAAAGTGCCAGCTCCCCCGCAGTTGCGGGGGACCGGGCCATCTCCACCCGACCCCACCGGAGTACTACCAGAATCAACGTTGCACCCGTAACACGCACCCGCTAGGGCACTCGGGGCCCCTTCGGTGCAATGAGAGAGCGAAGCGAGGCAAATGCGACCCTTCCACGGTCCACGTGCTCGGAAAACAGACCCTCCGGAGTGGAGATGTTGGGTTGCGGAGGTCCAAGTCCGGGGACTCCGCAGTAAGCTTGAGCTCGATTAGGCTAATCTCACCCTTCCCATGAATTACCAGGGAATACCAGTGAATACCAGTGAATACCACTGGATACCACTGGATACCAGCAATTACCAACACAAGCGGTGTATCACAGCTATAAAGATCTGAGATCCCCCAAGATCCCCCCAGATCTCCCTCCCTCCCCCACTCCTCTCTTTCTCTCTTTCATCCACCCCTTTTCTCTCCGAGATCGTCAATATGACTAGCGACAACCCAGAGAAGGAAACCTCGGCGATGGAGGTCGAGGACCAGCCCACCTCCAAGGACGAGCCTGTCTACGATGCCAGCGAGAAGGTCGACTACGACCGAGCCGGCGCCATCGGTGCGGAGGAGGTCGAGCATCGCATGACGGTGCTCGAGGCTGTCAAGGCGTATCCCGCTGCCAGCGCGTGGGCCTTCGTCATGTCATGCACCATTGTAAGCTCTGGTCCCCAATAACCCCAATCAACCCAACAGGCAGATCGTCTCTCTAACACTCCGAATGCGATGCGATAGATCATGGAGTCCTACTGTGTTTTCCTGATGGGACAGTTTATCGCGACACAGAAGTTTGCCGACGATTTCGGTGTCAAGAGCGACGTCACAGGTCTTTATATCATCGAGGCGTCATGGCAGTCAGCCTTCCAGTGTAGCGGACCACTGGGCGCCTTCATCGGGGTCTTTGTGGCAGGACCCATCACAAGTTGGATTGGATATCGCTGGGCAACCATCGGCGGGCTCATGGCCCTGAACGCCTTCATCTTCATCTTCTATTTCGGCAACAGCCAGGGCATGTTCTTCGCCGCCCAGATCCTGGAAGGCATCCCGTGGGGCATCTTCATCGCCAATGCACCCGCCTACTGCGCCGAGATCGTGCCCATGAGATTGCGCGCGCCCGCGACGCAGATGCTGCAGATGTTCTGGGCCATTGGCTCCATCATCGTCGGCGGTATCACCTACCACTACCAATCCAAGAATGACTCCTCGGCCTACAGGTTCGTCCGCTCTTACCGACGAGGTCGAGAGAGTACTTGACTGATCATCTCTCAGAGTTCCCATTGCACTTCAGTGGATGTTTCCCACTCCTCTCGCTATCCTCCTCTACTTTGCCCCGGAATCGCCCTGGTGGCTCGTCCGCCAGGGCCGTCTGGCCGATGCCGAGAAGGCGGTCAAGCGTCTTGGTCGCGCGAGCGTAGAGGAGAACCCCGCGGACGCAGTCGCCATGATGCGTCGCACGATCGAGCTGGAGAAGACTGTCAAGAAGCCCACTCTCGTGGAACTGGTCCGGGGCACCGATCTCTATCGCACCCTGATTGTCTGCGGTGTGTACGCATCTCAGAATCTAACAGGCAACCTGATTGCGAACCAAGCCGTGTACTTCTTCAAACGTGAGTCCCGTCATTTCCTCCCTGCAACCTCATCGCAGACTAACTCCAGTGGACAGAGGCCGGCATGGGCGAAACCACCGCATTTGCCCTGGGACTCATCACCTCGGCCCTCCAGTTGATCATGGTCATGCTCTCATGGATCCTGACCACCTACCTCGGCCGGCGCACCATCTATGTCTACGGCCAATCGATCAACTGTATCTTCCTGGTCGCGCTCGGCATTGCAGGCTCCTGTGGCGTGAGTACGGCGGCGAGCAACGCGCAAGCCTCCCTGGGCTTGATTGTCTCCGTGCTGTTCTGCCTGGGGCCCGCCCCGTCCTCGTGGGTCATCATCGGCGAGACCTCGTCCGTTCGCCTGCGGCCCCTGACCACCGGTGTGGGACGCGGCGCCTACTACTTCATCAATATCCCCTGCATCTTCCTGTCCAGCTACATGCTCAACACGGACAAGTGGAACCTGGGCGCCAAGAGCGGCTACGTCTGGGCCGGCACTGCCTTCATCTGCACCGCCATGGCCTGGCAGTGGATTCCCGAGATGAAGGACCGGTCCTTCCGCGAGATCGACATTCTGTTCAAGCGTCGCGTCCCGGCGCGCAAGTGGAAGCGTACGGTCGTGGATATCCGCGACGATGAGTAGACGGAAATTGGGGTTCGGAGGGGTGCTGCCTGGGTGGCGCGTATTCAATCTAATTCGATGGAGACGTTATCTAGCTGGAGAGCCAGGCTATTGTATCTAGCTATGTGATACTGCATAATCAAGTCAACAGCTTCAAGCACTGCTGCTCCTTAATCAACATTCTCTTCCTGTTTGTCGTAGTATATCTTAGTACCTGGTTACTGCATCTGCAGTGATCAGGTCTCCTGGTTCTCTGGGCCCACACAAGGCGGGTTCCACGATCCTCTCACCACCCCTCGCTGTATACATACTTTTGTCACTTTTCTTGCATGTGTCGGGCAGGTGGTGTCAATGACATGATATTGAAACTGGTCCACCACAGCAAAGCCATCAGGGTAGTGTCGAACCGGAAGTGCGGTGCAAAGAGTATGTGCAGGCTATCTCAACACGCAAGCGAAACCACTGCTATTCTCTGGTGACTCTGGTATCTGTGTCCTGAGTATATACGCCCATGTCAGCAACTTCGATGATACGGTTTAGAGGCACCTGATCACACTCATGCCAGAGATAACAGATGAAACATCGAAACCACCAGAGCACGTTCAATGCACGTGACTTACCACCGCCAACAGCAACAGCAACACTAATGACTCAAAGCCTCGGCTTTCCACGAATCTCTCTTTTCCCGGTAAGAACATTTTGGTTTAAGATTCGGTATCGCGGAATCGACTTCCAAAGCACCAGGGCTGCTAGCTCCCTGGAGCCCTCCATATGCTCGCCAGATCGTGACCGTAAATCCGGATCCTGACGCCGGCTCTCATCGTGCTCGCCCAAAGAGACCACAATGCCGGCGTACTTTAGTAGGATAGCATGTAAGATCAAGCGGCACGTTCTTCCGTTACCATCAGCGAAAGGATGGATCATGACAACATCATTGCAATATTTCGCGGCCATGTGGTGACCGCATCGAGCTTGTGGCTTTCGGCGGGTGGAGGCCGATCTCTCCCGGTTTCTGCCTTTTCTGCTGGGGTGTGGTGGTTTATCCACTTGATAGAGTTGCAGAAGAGGTATGAAAAACAGAACAGATGTAGGAAGAACAGATATTCAGGAATATACAGGTCAATTAAGGACACTGGGGGTTGTTCGAAAGGTCTGTGGTGTAAGCAGTGGTGATGTAGCCGGCGGAGGTCTGGGTTAATTTCGTGGTGGGAGAGCGGGATACATCAGTTGTAGAGATGATATTAGATATTCTACAGGTGATGACAGGTGAATCAGACTGAGCCGGAGCAGTACTGAGTGAATCCTCCACAAACCACGGTTCCCACCCAAGAGGCAAATGTCAGGGAAAGGCATTATATTTTGTCATACGACAACCACCCTTTTACCATAGTAGGCGCTTGATTGAAGGGTCTAGTACTAGGTTTCTAATCTTCACTTCTATTACCAAGATAGTAAGCACTATATTTCAAAGTAGTGAATCTGTGGAGGACGTGGATCAGTGATGAATGAATCATTTGTGTGTGAATTAATATGGGTGTGGCGGGCGGTGACCACCTTCAATGTTGAGGCCTCAGGCCCCAACGACATCAAGGGTTCATCGGCACCTCGCCGGCATATGCCGGCACTCAAGTGACAACGTCATCGAGACGGGCTGGGTCCATGAATGTGACATGGCTGACGGCAGGCACTGTTCCATTCCCTTCCAAGGAGAGAGGGGCCGAGTGATGATAGAAAAACCTATAGTCCCAGCAGAAGAGAAAGACCAGTCTCGAGCTGAACAGCTGAAGCGGCAAGGGAGGCATCAATCAAGCCCTAACATATCCAGTCCGGGAGATGACTGCATATACGAGAACAGCTCGAATCAGCGCCCAATGTGGAGTTGGAAGGTTGATGGGGCGAAGTACCGACACCGGATGTAACCCTAATTTGGATTGGAGGTATGGACTCATCATGCATACGAGTGGATCTACGGATTTGTGTGGGGCGGAACTGAGTCTTCTACGTCTTCGGGAATGTCAGGCAACCGACCAAGTTCTTTGGCTGAGCGGTACGCTCATCGCAGCACCACCTAGCCTCCATGATTCGTTCCCCCGCGATAGGCACTTTGCAAGCATATAGTATAGTACTCTGTTCAAGAGCCAGAGTGATGTAACCAGATTATATACGTATCATCGACTTACGCGGGAAGGATGCTGTTGGAATGTACAGTACCTCTGCGGGATCTGGGGGGGCTTGTCTCGTGCCCTAATCAGTGCCCTTTGCCCGCATGGTCGTTTTCAGTTCCCCTTCGCCCCCTCCTCTGGCGCCGCGCTCTTCCTCTCTCTCTTTTTTCTCTACTTCCCCTGTATCAAAAATACTAACAATGAAACTCGCTCGCGGTATTTGGTTAGCGGGGATAATTGGAGGTGTCTTGGGCGCTCCTGAGCGGCGCCCTTCGACTGCTGAACTTCTGGACTCGTGCACCTCTTCCAATGAATGGGACTTCTCTCTGAGCACGGAGAGCAGCGATGATACCAAACAGAGCCACCTTCATCGCGCGATTGAATTTCCCTCCGAGTCTCAAGGGACTAGTCCTCGTCAGATCAGTGGGCAGGTTTATCTCCACGGACCGGTGGGAGTCTCCGCCGACGACAGCGATGTCGCGAGTGGTAGCGAACCGACCCTGGAAGTTGTTCGACACGGCAGCACGGTCTGGTACTCGGCACAGCGACAGGTGATCACCCCCAAGATCCGATATGCCGGTCCCGGCTCCGTCGGCCGGATTGTGCTCGAGACCCCGGACCTGAGCGCATTCAACATCACGATCGGCAGTGTCTACGGCTCCTGTCCGGAAACCAGCCGCGGCTCCACGCGCATCCGTTGTGACTGGCAGAAGGTCTCACCCGGATTCTTCGGGTGGAACGACATCGGGCTCTACCTGAGCACCGAGGACGACGCGGAGCTCGAGCTGCCGTTCACCCTCACCTCCTACGCGGGCGACAAGGTGGTCGCGACGACGAAAACCACCCTGCGGTGGACGACCCGCCGCCCGTTGCGGTACGTCCAGCGCCAGCCGGAGCTCTTCCCGCAGCCCCGAACCCTCGTTCTCCCCGCCCTGCCCGCGGCCGACTCAGAGCGCAGCCGGTTGAAGCAGGCGTTCACCTTCGCCGACTTCCACTGCACCGGCTTCTATCTCAACCCAGGTACCCCGCTTCACGTCCAAGCGGACGGCGTGCAGCCGGACGGCCCGTTGCCCCAGTTCCTGGTGGGCACGCCGGCTCTAGTCGACCCGGCTATCGACTCCGAACGCCTCCCCAATACCCTGGAGCAGCTGCCCACCATGGCCAACGGCTCGCATACCGTCTCCAGTGCTCTGGGGGGCATTCTGTACGTCAGGTTTACCGCGCGGGAGGATGGCGAGGAGGTAGGCCCGGTGACGATCACGCTGCACGACCGCACCGACGCGGCGCAGCCGTTCCCCTTCGTGCGGGAGGGTATCACGACCGACGAGGAGTACCAGGCCATGCTGGCGGCGACGACGGTGCCGTTTGCGGAGCTCAGCGGGCGACGGGTGATCGTGACGGGGCTGGCGCAGGACGCGCGGCCGTACGCCGAACAGGGGCAGATGCAGGCGCGGCTGTTTCGCTTCTACGGCGAGATGATAGAGGCCCAGGACCGCTTGAGCGGCCTGCTGCCGGACGAGCAAGCGGACACAGTGGATCGCGCGAGCCCCCTGCGGCCGATGGTGGTACAAACCCGGCGCGGAGTCAATCCGAACAGCTACCACTGGCGAGCGGCCATCCCCCGCGAGCGCCACCGGGAGGTCTGGGGTGAGTATCACCTGCGGCGGTCGTGGATGATGTGGCACGAGCTGGGCCACCAGCGCCAGCAGACCCCGATCTGGAGCTGGACGGCCCTGACCGAGGTCACCGTCAACCTCTACAGTCTGGCGGTCCTGCGCCTGTCTGACCCGGAGGCCCGTGGCCGCGTGGCCGAGTGGAATCAGGCCAAGGCGTACCTGGCGCGGCCGGCCGCTGACAAAGACTTCGATAAGGCGGGCTTCTACGTGAGTCTGGTCATGTTCGAGCAGCTGCGCGTCATCTTCGGGGACAGCTTCTACCATCGGCTGCACCACGGGGCTCGCCGTGCCAGCCCGCAGGCCACCGATGCCGATAAGAAGCACTACTTCCTGACCCAGACGGCACACCTGGTGAAGGAGGATCTGACCGATTACTTTACCCGCTGGGGCTTGCGTCCGGAGCCGCGGAGTGTCGCCGAAATGAAGAAACACCCCAAGCCCACGGAGGACTACACCAAGCGGCCCGTCTATGGCGGTACCGGGCTCTGAGTACCGGGACAGGGAAGACGAACACCGCCAAGGGGGGAGGGCAGAGTACTTCGGTCTGTTGGATCATATCCTACTGGACAGGGAGGAGATGTGGATGTGATTGAAGGGCTCGACTGCTGGGGGATCATCCATCTTAGGAACAGGCCATGGTCGAAAATTCATGTCAATACGTTTGATGTATGAGTAAGCTGTCCAAGTCGGAGACGAAGTTCAGTGATGCACTTTCTACGCAATAAAAGCCCGCACTTGGCACTTCCTACGCCAGGGGCGCTCTACTCCAATTTATGCTCTGAATTTTTCTTGCTTTTTGCCTGCCTGACACACCTGCCTTGAGACTGGGGTCATTGCAACTCCACATAACTAGGCCGATGAATAATTTGAAAGCTGGCTGACACCCATGGGACAATGGACGTTATGAAGGTGGTAGCAACGGAGGTTTAAGCTCGAAGATTCCGAGAGAAATGATTTTCACTATCTTGAAGGTTGTTGATGCCGGCTGGAGTTGGCCCACTTGGCGACGGAAATCAGACACCTCGCTACGTACTGTACTAGATACTAGCAACACAGGACCACACCGCTGAGCGAACTCCTGCCATGGGTTTTGTCTCTATACCAGGAGAGACACCGCAGGCACAGGGCAGAACTCGTAACTGACGCAATCGGCCTCCAACACACAGCGGCCATTGCGCAGCATCTGGCCCGGCGGGCAGGGCGGCGGGAGATTGTTCACACAGCGTCTGCTGCTGGCATTGAAGGTCCATCCGGGCGGACATTCGGTATTTCCCTCGAAGACACACTTGCCTCCCTGGAAGGTCAGCCCGGGCGGGCAGTGCGGGTCCTCGAGGGAGACACACTGGCCCTCCAGCAGCCGCGTGCCCGGCGGGCAGGAGGGCCGGTCGCCCACGCACCGGTTCCCCTGCGGAACTGATCCCGGTGGGCACTCGGGGACGGCGTTGGAGATGCACTCCCCGTTGCGCAGTGTGTATCCGGGAGGACACTGGAGGTCGCCGGTGGAGACGCAGCGGCCGCCCATCCACTTGAACCCCGTCGGACACACGGGCTGGCCGGTCCACACGCACTGTTCCCCGACCAGCTGGGTGTTCTCCGGGCAGGAGGGGGTCGCGCCGGTCACGCAGGCTTCGCCGTTGAAGGTGGACGGCGGCGGGCACTGGACCTGCGTGTTGGAGATGCACTTGTCCCCGTGCAGGGTCGTGTCCGGGGGACAGAGCGGCGCGTCTGAGTGGGCCACGCACCGATGGCCGTCGAAGGTCGTGTGGTCCGGGCAGGTCGGTTGATCACCCGTGATGCAGGCCTCGCCGTTCCAGAAGGCGTTGTCAGGGCACTCGACGTGCCCGTTTACCACACAGTGGGTGCCGTCCCACGTCGAGTCGTCGGGGCAAGTGGGCAGCGCGGTGGTCACACAGAATCCGTCCTGGAGGACCGTGTCCGCCGGACAGCGCACGTTCTCGGTCACTACGCACTGGTTGCCGATCAACTCCGACCCTGGAGGACAGTGCGGGCGCTCGCGCGTCACACAGCGGTTGTCCTCCAGATCGAAGCCCGGCGGGCAAGTGGCCAGCTGCCGCACCACGCACTGCCCACCTTCCAGGCTCGTCCCCGGCGGGCAGCTGGGCTCCAGCACTCCCGGCTGCCGACAGCGGCCCCCCTCCAGCACGGTGCCGGGAGGGCATTGCCCGTCGACGGGGAGGAGGAAGCACTTGCGCCCATCCCAGCCCATGCCGGTGGGGCAGCAGAAGGCGGTTCCGGAGAGCGGATCGATGGCGAGCTGGCTGTGGGGCGGACAGGACGGGGAGGTCGTCGTCGCGCACACGTTGTCGATCGGACGACTGCCGTCGGGACAGACTGGGGGAGTCGTCGAGACACAGCGGCCGATCTTCTTGTTCAGGGTCGTGCCCTCCGGACAGGATGGTTCCTGGTCGGCGACACAGATGTTGCCCTGGACGTGGCTGCCCGGGGGGCAGGTGGGGTGCGTAGTCGAGACACACTTCCGGATGGTGGCATCGTAGCGAGCTCCAGTCGGGCACGAGGGCAGTTCGTTGGAGACGCAGACTGCACCCTCCAGACTCGAGCCCTCGGGGCAGGTAGGTCCTTCGCGGTGCACGCAGGCCTCGCCGTTGAACCAGCCGCCGTTCGGGCAGGACGGTTTCAGGATCGACTCACACACGTTGCCATGGGCATTGAATCCGGTGGGGCAGTGCGGCAGGATCTGGCTCACACAGACGGGCCCCTCGCGGATGTAGGGATCGGGACAGAAGGGCTCCTGAGTCGTGATACAAGTGTGTCCATTCCACGTACTGCCCGTCGGGCAGAGGGGATCTTGCTTCGAGACGCAATATTCGTCGCGGGGCACCGTCCCTTCGGGGCAACTGGGCACCCCTAACGTGCAGGACTGGCCATCAAAGGTGGTCCCCTCCGGACAGCATTTCACCTGGCCTGTGCTGGGATCGATCGAGGGTTTGATCTGGTCCAACGACAGACGCGTCAGGACTTGCTGCTGCTGAGCGGCGGCCTGGAAAGCGGGCAGCATAAGGAACCAGGCGAGAGCCTGCTGCACCGGCGGCATATAGAGGCCAGAACGGTAGCCCAATTGAACGGGAAGTTGTGAAGGAAACGAATTACTTTAGTTTCACTCGCAGCTTTCTTGTTCGTCACTTTACTAAGTAGATCGTCTCTCGTCTGTCCACTTCCTTTCATAGCTCCCACTTATCAGCCTACTCTTCAGTTGTCCAGTACATCCTGGGCTCACTGGGAGTAGATTGCAACGCCCTATCCGCAGGAGCCTCCCACAGATCAACTGCTTGTTCTAGTGTAGAGTCCGGGATACTCTGCTTCCCTACATTTCCGTGCGCATAGAGCTGCCATTGGGGAACCGGCACCGGTGGAAACTTCCGTCCGCCAAGCCGGGCGGTTCCTAGCACTCTCATTTGTCGAACCGAGAGATATCAGTGCGTGCGCATAAGCCGGTCGATTGCTGCTTTGTTCATTGGCAGGCCTGGAGCCATCGATATCAACTCCGTCGAAGCACAGAGGTTGAGTTTGATTTTCAATCGGTCGCAGAATCTTACGAATCAACGAGATCGCCTCCTGGCTAACGATGGCCGCGCCTTATATAGCCGGATGCTACCCCTATTAGGCATCATCTTCAGCATAATCCCTCGATCAATCCATTGATTCAGACACCATCCCCAGCGCTCAATAACCATGGGCGACAGTAAAGATCTTGATGCGAAGAGCACACCTAACGAGGCCCTTCAAGCTCGGTACCTCAACAACAACAGCAACAACACACCTCCCATTGATGCCTCGAACCCCGTTCTCGAGACCATCTGGCGCCACAAATCCATCCGCCACTTCCTCCCCTCCCCGCTCCCCGACGACGCCCTCGAAACCCTCATCGCCTCCGCCCAGAGCGCCTCCACCGCCTCCATGCTTCAGACCTGGAGCGTTGTCGCGGTCCAGGACCCCTCCCGCAAGGCCGCCGCCGCGCAACTCAGCGGCAACCAGGACTTCATCCGCCAGGCGCCGCTCACGCTCTTCTTCTGCGCCGACCTACACCGGCTGACCAATGTCTCGGAGTGGGAGGGCCAGGCCGGCACGGCGCTGGAGAAGACGGATATGTTCATCATGTCGACGATCGATGCGGCCGTGGCGGCGCAGAACGTGGCGCTGGCGGCCGAGTCGCTGGGTCTGGGCATCTGCTACGTGGGCGGGGCGCGCAACAACGCCGCAGAGCTCTGCGAGCTGCTGGCGCTGCCGCCAAGGGTCGTGGCGCTATTTGGTATGGCGGTGGGTTGGCCAGATCTGGCGGCGCAGGCCCCGGATATCAAGCCGCGGTTGCCGATGCAGGAGGTCCTGCATCGTGAGAGATGGGATGGTAGCCACCAGAGGGAGAATGTGGAGCGGTACAATGCGAGCCTTGGGGCGTTCTACGAGTGGCATCAGATGTTCGGTCGGCATACCTGGGCCAAGTTCGTGGCGGGCATGCTGGCGTCGGGGGAGTTGGATGGACGGGAGAGGATTGGACAGGTGCTGCGTGATCGAGGGTTTGGGCTGCAGTGAGAGGGGTGAAGGAGGAGGGTTAATAGAAATCATAGGTTCGAAAGTGAGTTTTATGTGGACTTGAACACACACAGGGGGGAATCTACTCAGTAGAAGCTTTGAAGTTCTGGGGTTTTGGTATAGAGTCGGTCTGTCTAGGGTTTAGCACGGTTCGGTGGGGCTGCACCACGCCTGTTGATCCCGATCTGCATGTCCATAGTCACTGATTATACTTTCAAAATGTGGAAAGAAGCTCCTCTGTAGAGGAATTGCGAATATATGATCAAAGCTGGAAATGGTCGAGACTATTGTCGTCATCACGTGATCGTAGAAGCCTTACTAATTTTTCCAGTGCAGCCTCGGAAAACCCGCCACAAATTGATGGGTTCGCAAGAACCGGTTCTCGAAAGCATAATGCATCTATAGCTATGCCACGCCAATCCAGCCGATCGTGCGATCGATGCTACGGCATCAAGGAGAGGTGTTCCTGGGTGGAAGGCTCTAGCCAGTGCCTGCGATGCTCCCGCCTCGGATTCACCTGCAGCAACACCCGCCAGCCCAAAAAGCCCGGTCGACGGGCTCTGTCCGCCGCAGCACTGCAGGCCAATGGCCCAGACACCAGTAGAAGCACCAGCTTGTTGCCGAGAGCCTTCCCGTCGACCGGCCAACTCAATTTGATCCATAGTTGGATGTCCAACTACGAAACCTTCGACCGCTTTCTCCTGGGCCCCGCCTTCTGGCCGCGCCACCGCGCAGCCCTAATGACGCACCTGGAACACTCGCAGCCCATTCTTGAACACGCCTTCTTGGCTTCCGTGCTCTCGGCGACTCATTCAGAGGGGAGCAGCCGTCACACCAGCCAGCCTGCAGATGGGCTGTCCACGGTATACCAGCACGCTGCCTCCGCGCTGCGGCGCCTGCGCGAATTGCACGTCACGAACCGCCAGCAAGCATCGACGTGTCTCGTTTTGGGCACGAACATCATGCTCTTTGCCATGTTCCAGCGACCCGAGAACGTGTTCACGCTATGCCGGCAGACCCTGGTGCTGGTGCGGCCCGTGTACGACACCATCGACGGGCCCGACCCGGAGGACTTCTTCTTCCTGACGGGCACGATGATGCTGGACATGCTGGGTAGTTTGATCTACGGGGCCGTGCCGGCGCTGAGGTTCCGTCCCCCCAACGATTCGGTATATGTGGATCGCTACCTGGGTCTGTCGACATCCCTCCTCCAGCTACTGTACCGGGTCGGCGAGCTGAATGCGGCGCTCTCGGCTGCCAGCGATCCAGATCTTGCCGTCAATCCCCGATCAACCCAAGACCTCGACGAGATGGAGTCGACGGTGCTCGCATGGCAGCCCGATGTTCCAGAGAAGCTCTGCTCGGCCTTCTCGGCGGTGGAAATCGCACACATCTTCTGCCAGGTACAAGTGCTGCGACTCTGCGCGCTTCTGATGATCCACCGTCTAAAAGTCCCCTTCGGAATCCATGACACACCTGCGCGCGCGATTGCCATCTCCATTCTCATGCAGTTGCAAACCACTCTCGCAGTAACAGGGAAGGCGATCAAATTCGCCATGCTACCCGTCCTTGTAGCCTGCGTCGAGCTGACGACCCAGGAGGAACGGGATCTGTGGTTGGTGCGGATCCCAGAATTAGTATGCTGCTCGAAGGCGTATGGTCTATATATCCAAGGGGCTGTCAGGGCCTTCTGGACGGCCCGGGATGCGGGGGTGGTCTTTCGCGGGTATAATATCAGCCAGTTTGTATCATGCACTGATGACGGGGCGGAGATGCGTCCGACAGCGGCCTAACTTGATTAGTCGTCTGGAATTTTCACCCTCGGATCAAACGGCCTATGGGGTTTCTCACACTGTTACACCTCCTATTCCGAATCATTCAGAATCTTCCTCCCAATCTCCCGCGACGCCAAACCGCGCAGCGTGCGCTCCCGCAATCGGTCCCCGAAGACCATCAGTCCCACCACAAAGGTGAACGCGAAGATCGAAAAGAAGGCCATCATCCCATACACCCAGCCAAATCCCACGCGAGCTACCCACTGATTAATAAAAAAGGGGATCACCAGCCCCAGGGACAGGCGGTAGGCGCCCATGAAGGCGGCCACCTCGGTGGGCTGCGCGGCGACGCACTCTATGGCGTACGTCACCGTCGCAGGCACGGAGCTCATCGAAGCGAACGTGATGAGGTAGGCGCCCAGCGCCAGCACCATGTAGTGCAGGTGGTACTGCAGGGCGGCGCCGACGATGCCCAGGCCGATGGGCAGGAGGAAGAGCGACGGGATCCAGAGCGTGTGGAGCCGGCACTCAGGCTTCCAGACCCCTTTGTTCCGGCTCCGGCAGACCCAGAGCGCGATGCGGTCGTTGCAGAGGTAGCCCCAGAGTTCGGCGGTGAGAAGGCCGGCCCAGAGGGAGAAGATGACTGTTTGCGAGGGGAGTTAGGCGGGAATTTCAGGAAGCAGTTGTTTGGGGAAACATACAGAAGGCATTCCGTTGGGGTGTAAATCCCCAGCCACCGACGTTCGCGGGTTTCTCGAGCCAGACAGTGATGAGACTGTGGGTCGCCACGAACCAGCCGAAGGAGGCAAATTGGAACAGGCCGACCATCAGGCCGATGGGGGAGAGGCCGATGCGGAAGGGGAGATATGCGATACGTCCCTACGCGGAGTTGTATTAGCGAACGCGGTTCGAGAAACCTGATTAAGAATCATACCAACTCAGAGCGGCTTATTCCAGTTTTGTGTGGAAGCAAGGTGGCCATCCGATTAGCCCAGAAGGATGTAGGCTTCCGGGTGGGCACTGTCGTCTCATCGCGTGAATAGCTGGTGTCCTCGAGGAAGCATAACGCTGCGCAGTCGTAAATCAGCCCTGATTCCCATTCTATAGATTGAGAACGTCGAAGAAGAAATGCAACAGACCTAGCACAAGCACAAAACCCTGTGCGATCACCACCCACCAGAATACCCACGGCCAATCTGTATGCTGAACGATAAAGCCCCCAAAGGTCGGGCCAGCCACTGTCCCAAAAAGAAACGAGACATGGAAGGCCGCGTAGGCCTTGCCACGCTCATGCAGGAAGAACATCTCGTAAACAGACCCGACTCCCAGGATGGACGGGATGGATCCAAAAATTCCATCAAAAAGACGGGACGCCACGAAGCGTTCATAGTCGCCTCGACCGGTCATGTTAGCTGACCAGATGGCACATGCCATGGCGAAAAGAAGACACCAGAAGATGATAGCGGTACGGCCGAACGCATGAGCAAGGGGGTTGATTAGGAGTGGGCCGTAGGCGATACCGGCAATGGAGGCGGACAAGGTGTAGGTCACTTCTATAACCGCCTTGTCCCAGTTTTGGGCCTCTTCTTTCTGGGCCAACTGATTCGCCAGGTCCAGTGCTGTGCCCGCAAATCCGGCCATACAGAGGATGGCCAGGTTCCTCAGCTTTCGAGCCTTTGTCCAGTTCTGTGGTGCGGTCAGCGCATGTGTAAGCAACGGTCTACGAGCAACAGGGTAACAGGGAGCATACCAGTGGATCTTCAGGGTCTTGAGACGGTTGGGGTATCAGAACTACCCCATTATGCATTTTTAGATCATGATTTGAGTCATTCACAGTTCCTGACTCTAAGTGAGGCTTGGCATCGAGGGAGTATTGGGCCATGATGGGTGGTAACTAAGGGAGTTCCTTCTATGCCCGTTTTTGCAGAGAGGAGAGATGAGGAGAGGGATATAAAAAAGAAAAGGAAACGAATCGGACAATGATCAAGGAGTAGTCTTACGAGGGTAGGACATTTGAACCACTGCGGGCTAATTTAGATTGCATATGATTAGTGCTTACTGTTAGGCATATTGATCCTTGCACTGCGCTGCATTAGTGTATGCTAGCACCAGTCACTATATACGGGCTGGCTAATACTTGCCTTGTTAATTTCTTGGTATTCTTTCAGAGTCGATGATGTATCTTTGTAGACGAGGCTATGGCATCCCTGCAAGGAGAGTCGGGTCCATGGATTTGTTGGAAATGACTTGATTCAAAAACTTGTTGACGCTGGCTGAGGGTTGCTTCCTCTTAATATACACCATCAACACACAACATTCCCTCGGATAATAGTCAATTGCCACGTTCACTTCAATGTTTGTTCACCATGGCACTGACACTGACCGGAGTCTACAACGCGAGGCAGCTCCAGATAGTGGTGATTAACAGTATTCTTGTGTTTTTGTCAGTGACCGCTGTGTTGTTGCGATTCTGGGCTCGAAATTTGCAAGGACTGAAACCATTTCTGGAAGACTACCTGATACTCGTTGCTTTGGTATGTTTTTCTCTCCTGAAGATCATAGAGTATAGCAGAGATTGACCAACATGGATACAGGTGCTATCCTTGGGAGTGAACATCCTTCTCTTTCAAAGTGAGTCAACATCTCTCATTTCTACCGGCAAGAGCTCTCTAACAGAGATATCAAGGCCTTCATGCCGGCGTAGGTGAGCATGTTGACTCTCTGACAACTGCGACCGTACAAGAATACTCCCTGGCATGTGGTCTCTCTGCTCCCTGTGTTTTGCATGTTACTGACCTGACTGCACGAGCACATAGAACCTGTATATGATGCAACTATTCTGGAACACCTGCCTTCCCATCATCAAGCTTTCCATTGCCCTCTTCTACCAACGCATATTCCCAATCCGATCCATGGTCATTGCCTGTCGCACCATCATCGTCTTTCTCTTCGCTTGGTACCTGGCCTTCCAGACGACGGCCATCTTCCAATGCACACCAATTCACCACGCATGGCAGAAGAAAACTACCCACGGGAGATGCATTCAATTCGTTCCCTTCGTGATCACGTTAGCTGCGACAAATCTATGTACAGATATACTCCTTCTCGCCCTGCCAACCCGCGAGATTTGGAAGCTTCAAATCGCGCAAGGGAAGAAAATCGGATTGTCGGTCATTTTTACTCTGGGTGTTATGTCTGCTGCCCCTCTTTCGGGTAACTTCGCTGTTGTTCTCAATAGTATGAGGTACTAATGCGATTTCTGACGTCCAGTGTGTGTATCATCTCGCTCGTACGGCTCGAAAATCTGATCGCCATCAGCAATGCGGACATTACGTGTGAGCGACAAATGCTTTTATTGTTTTTTTTTTTCTTTGGTCTCTATCTCCCTTATCGAACACAGGGATATTAACTCCTTATTTCCTTAGGGTCCGATACGTATTCCCATCTGTGGACGGCGATCGAAAGCAGCTTAGGGGTGGTGGTGGCGTGTCTCCCGAGTCTGATGCCCATCGTCCGCCTGATTCGCCATGGGAAGGAGTGGAGAGGACAGCACCGCAAATCTCCTCCTGGTGCCGGTCGGGGGTCGTCTTCCTACCTCAGTCACCTGCGTGGGTCCTACGAGCTGTCGCAATTATCTAACCCCAATCACATTAGCTCGGGGCCGGTTCGGCCTCGACTCCGTGCCGGCAGCAGTGATTCGGCCTTGATCGAGAAATACATGGGGGAGATTGAGATCACCACTAAAATCGCGCAGCAGGTGGAGTCTAGTCCTCCTCGTACTTAGTCTCTGCGAGCTAGACTAGGGAGGGTCTGAACGGGTGTGTCATGTTGAATGTGGGTTGGGCTCCTGCTCTGACTAGTCGTGAATGGCACGAGCTGAAGTGGGGAACCCCACTTTGGTTGGTGAGAGCACTTACAGGATCTGGATCCCTGCCTTATCTCAGTCCATTTCCAAGAGGCCGTGGCATGCTCACAAGGTTTTGCAAAGATAATTATGATGCGCGAGCTCACTTGCGTTGAAAGGAGGATAGATAATGAGAGATGGTGCTTTTAGGGCTAGGGCACTGCCACCAGGGCAGCGATGCCTTCTTTCTCTCCTATAACTGTCGAAAACCTCACATCAAATGGCTTCATGACAAGCTTTTATTCCGCCGGAAAAGCCGCTAAGGCTCCTTAGCCTCCGTAAGGCTTTTCTTAGCCTGACCGGCTAAAAGCTTAGTGCTGCGCCGCGGGGTTTGCTGCCCCCCAAGCCCTGTCAGAGCGTCTGATGCCCCTCCCACCTTAACTCAGGGGTTACACTCCTCCACCTGGCAGCTGGTCTCCCAGAATCTCTTGTAGCGGAAGAGCCTGCCACCACTGACTTCCTCGACTCACAGACTCCATCGACAAGACAACCATGGCAACCTCTCCCTCCACCGACGGTCCCGTGCGCATCGCCATCATCGGCGGCGGCATCGCAGGCTTGACGCTCCTCCTGGCTCTCCTGAAGCACACTTCGCGTGACATCCTGCAACCGCACTTATACGAGGCCGCGCCCGCATTTTCCGAGATTGGTGCCGGGATCGCCTTCGGGTCCAACTCCCTCCGGGCGATGGCCCTCATCGACCCGGAGATGATGGCCACCTACAACAAGCACGCCACCGTGCAACCGGACGAAGGCGCCCGCGACCGGAAGCTCTGGTCCAGCTACCGGATGGGGATGGACGGCCAACGGCGTCCGACCAACACCCTCATGGCCGGGGATCATATCCACGAGACGCGCGCCTCGGTGGCCCGGAGCAGCGTTCACCGCGCGCGGTTCCTCGAAGGAATGACTGAGCTTCTCCCAAAAGAAGCGCAAGAGAACCTTGTTTCCTTTGGGAAGCGACTGGTCTCGTTAGACGAGAACCCCGATGCCAGCGTGACGGTCCGGTTCGCGGATGGCACTGCCGCGACAGTGGATGCGGTGATCGGATGCGACGGGATCAGGTCCCGCGTGCGCCAGATCTTGCTCGCGGGCGAGGCGGCAGCCGAGCCCGTCTTCACGGGAAAATACGCCTACCGGGGCTTGATTCCGATGGAGGAGGCGGTCGCTGCGCTGGGCGAGTACACGGCGCGCAACAACCATTTCCACTGGGGGTATGACGGGCATGTCTTGACCTTTCCCATCGAGAAGGGAGAGACGATGAATGTGGTGGCGTTTCGCACCAAGCCGAACGGGGTCTGGGAGCATGGCGCGCAGTGGGTCCTGCCGGGGAACAAGGAGCACATGCTGCAGGACTTTGCGGGCTGGGGTCCGGATGTGCAGGCCATCCTGTCGCTGATGCGCAACTCCGATATCTGGGCCATGTTCGACCATCCCCCCGCGCGGACCTACCACAAAGATGGGCAGATATGCATCATTGGGGATGCGGCGCATGCCAGTACCCCGCATCAGGGGGCTGGGGCCGGGATGGCGATTGAGGATGTCTTTGTCCTGTCGCGGTTGCTGAAGGAGGTTCGGGACCGGAGTCAGCTGGGCCGCGCATTTGCGGCGTACGATGCGGTGCGCAGACCGCGGACCCAGAGGCTGGTCCGCACGAGTCGGGATGCGGGTCTGTTGTACCAGTGTCAAAAGCCCGGGGTGGAGGATGATGTTGACAAGATTCAGCAGGATCTGGACGAGCGGATGCATTGGATCTGGGACTTGGATCTCGAGGCTCATCTTGCAGAGGCATTGGATGTCTTTCATCAGGGATCGTAGACTTAGATTCAGGTCATTAGTCAAGGGCTTCGGTCTCGGCAATGACAGCTTGTATCCCCAGGTAGGCATTGATGCATGTCATCCCGAGAGTTTCAATATAGGCTGTTTCCCAATCAAGCCAGATGATTTAGAGAGCGGAAGCTTGAGCTGAAAGTTCAATAACTTCCCTGGAGCGCCTGACTTCCAAGTTCATCATGTAACGTGGCAGGCAATACAAGCTTTCCCTGTCCTGCTTTGCAGACAACGTAGAAGACAATATTAGTCTTGCTGCATAAGTTTGACTGTCAAATGGGTCATCTGGCGGTCTGCATCACATGGTATTGTACTGGACTAGCAAACTTGCCGTGGTTGGTAACACCGAACCGTCCCCCTCCCATGCACTTATATATGTTTCCATCCTCACCACGATGAAGGCCTACTTCCCACAGTGGAACATGCCCACTGGTGCAGTGAATACATGAAATGATGTGGGCCACGCAGTTATCTTGGTCACTTGTTTTCTTATCGGCCTCGTTGTGGATGCAGGCCATTAATGCTCTTCCCAGTGCATGGACAGGATCCAATTCTTCCTGGCCCAAATCGCAACCGAGCATCACCCGCGATATTGCCATCATCGGCGGTGGCTCTGCAGGAACGTATGCCGCAATTCGCCTGCGTCAGATGAACTACAGTGTCGTCGTCATCGAGAAGGAAGATCATTTGGGGGGACACGTCAACACTTACACCGAACCGACGACAGGAATTGCCGCCGACTACGGAGTGTTATACTTCGAGGATGACCCCTGGGTCCGCGACTACTTTGCCTATTTCCGCGTCCCGGTGGTCAAGGTCTCCGTCCTGGGGCAGGGTGTGATGCGCCGGGTCGATCTCCGAACCGGGGCCTCCGTGCCCCTCTCGGATGGAACCACGCTCCCCGCGTTGGCGGCATACGCGGCGCAGTTGATGAAATATCCCTATCTCAACACCGGGTTCAACCTTCCCGACCCCGTCCCAGAAGAACTCCTTCTCCCCTTCGGCGAGTTCATCAGGAAATACAACCTGGACGGGGCGGTGGACATCATTGCGCTGTTCAATCAAGGTGTCGGGGATCTGCTGCAGCAACTGACCCTCTACATGATGAAATACTTCAGCCTGGGTGTGATTCGGGATGCGGTTGGAGGTTTCCTCCAGCCCGCCAGCCACAATAATAGTGAGCTCTATGGTGCAGCACAGCGAGAGCTGGGGAATGATGTACTACTCAGTAGCACCGTCACAGCCACGCACCGTGAAGAGGAGGAGGGAGACGGGGAGGAGAACTGGGTCTACCTGCAGACGCGCACACCCGCCGGGGAGCAGACGATCCAGGCCAAGAAGCTGATCGTCGCCATACAGCCCAAGCTGGAGAATCTGGACGCCGTAGACCTCGACCCGACCGAAAGGAACCTCTTCGGCCAGTTCAACAACACCTGCTACTACACCTCCGTTGCTCATGTGCCGGGACTCCCCGTCGGCATGCTGGTTCTGAATCGTGCCACGAATACCCCATACCATATCCCGCCGCAGCCCGCAGTCTATACAATGAGACCCACACAGTCCCCTAACCTGACCTCTATTCTCTACGGCAGCGTAGATCATATGAGTGAGGCAGATGTCAAAGAGCACATGACGCAGAGCGTGCTGCAACTGAGGCATGCGGGTATCCCGGTCCAGGCACCGGAGTTTGTCGCTTATTCCGACCACTCCCCATTCTTGTTGACCGTCTCAGCGGACGCGATTCGCGGGGGCTTCTACCGGGACCTGAATGCTCTGCAGGGCCATCGCAATACGTACTATATGTCTGCATCGTTCAACACGCATGATTCAGCGCAGGTCTGGCGTTTCATTGACGAGACGTTGAGGACCCATTTCTCACAGTCGGAAGAATGCACAAGATCTTGAGATAGCTTCAGACACTAGATATAGGTCTTCTTCGAGAAGGTTGAAGCCCCGGATGGGTAGTCGTTGCGGAGCTAGGGCTCGCTCCGATACTCTAACATCCCGAAACCTCATTCTCATACCTCGACTTATACGTACCGCCTGGAGTCCTCAGCCATGACCGGGGACGAACAGGTATTGCTTTACATTAGAGTGGTTGATTCAATCATCTTTCTCCTTTACGATGTCCTTCTGCGTCGCTCTGATGCGTTTCTTGGTGTCGGGCAGTATTCTGAACACCTAGCAAATAGCTCACTATACGACACCCAATGGCCACGATGCAGGCTTTACATACCGCGAGTGGCTCACTGCCAATGTAAACCGTATCCAAACCGTGTTCTCCTATACCCTCGACCAAGTCCTGCTCAACCTGCTGTAGTCGTCGATACGTCCAGGCCCTAGAGGCCAGCTTCATCAGCAGGACACTGCTACCATGACACCGCAGCATGTCGACATCGTTATTGCGGTTGTCTGTCACACATCGAGCATCGGTAACGTCGCACAGCCAACCTGTATGTCAGGTCTGATGCATGCATCATCAGATCTCTTGCAGCACGTTACAAAGGTGCGGGGATTAATTCGCCCACAACTTATGACCCAGTCTAGCCCGCTGTTGATTATGTTGTGTCTGAATTTTCAATATGGCTGTTTCCTTTTCTCAAAACAACCCTCGTCGCATCAACCCGGATCAGCTTCTTTCCACCCCACACATGGTCTAGTCTGTTGAGTAAAGCGACTCGGTTCCCCATTCCCCTTGAGAATAGAATACCCAAGGAGTCAATAGAGTGAAACGAAGAAGCTCACTTCATCACGATGCATCCGATCTTATCGCGATCGAGATCCCGATGGCCGCCCGTGCTCCAATGCATCTGCTTCAACCCTGCGGATAAGGCGTTTCAGTCACGTTTAAGGGAGCGTTTGCTTGACTTAAGGTATCTCATCTATAAATAGAGGCAACTATATGCAGAGTTATGTGTTGATCTATACAGATTGTTTCAATGATGGATCACTTCAACTCGTGATACAGAGGTATGGCATACAAAACAGTGACTAAGTATGACAGCACGCACTTCAGTTAAGCACACCTCCTGTGAAGCATTTGCGCCACAGAAGAGCGGTTCAGGGGCCAGGAACCTCAGACTGGACTTATGAAACAGCCTTTGGGATGGTCTATGTGCCAACCGGTTGCTGTGAATCTCCACAGGGTGGCTGTATGAGGAATGATCTAAATAGACGCCATTAAGCCATCGGAACTCCACCACAACACAGAATATACAACGGCAGATGTTGTTGAGTTTCAGATACCAAACTTATCAGTCAAATTAGGGTAATATGGAGCATCATGCTGTCGGGGCCAGTGCAGCGAATGCTTGTAATATTAGATCCACGACTCTTCCACGGCGTGCCAGCGCGGAACATGACTGAAATTGAGCCTTCTATTGAGTAATACTGATGACACATGATATAGACACACCACTCTGTATCCACAAGGCGGGTAAAGCGTAAAACCCAGCCACGAGACGATCTATAGTATCAAGCTCTGACCCCCTCACTGCCCAGGTCTGCCCGTGCGCATAAACACATTCGAAGGCCGCTGGCGATCCCGAAACTCCTCATCCACCTCGTACACAAACTCGCCGCCGTCCTGCTCGAACCCCAGCTTCCGGTACACATGGCGCCCCATGCTCGACGCCTCCAGCACGGCCTCGAGCCCCCCGCGCTCCCGCGCCTTGCGGAGCCCCCACTCCACCAATTCTGTCGCGACCCCCCGCCGCTGGAACGCAGGGTCCACCGCACAGAGATCCAACACCAGCACCGCCGGCGAGTCCGTACCCGCAATCTCGCGCACGTACTCGATCCGACGGCGCTGCAGCCCGAACACCACCTGGCGCAGATACCGTTGCTCGGACGGGTTGCCGGGAACCAAGGCCTCCAGGTCCATCGTCTCGCCGATATCCACGACAGGGGCGTCCCCGTATCCGGCCACCTGGGACGCTTGGACCCAGATAGCCACGCCGGCAATCTCCTCGTCGCCTGCTGCGCTGCCTTCTGGGCGGGGGACCACGGCCTTGAGGAAGATAGTGTTGGGACGGCCTTGTTGGTCGGTGGTGGTGGACGACCAGCGGGCCGCGAAGCGGGCGCTGCCGCTCTTTTGGCCCTCCGGCGTGTCCCAGCCGGGGTTCATGGCACACCACACGCCGTCCTGGACCTGGTGGCCGAAGGCGAGAGCGGTGATTTGGAAGAAGCGGTCGAAGTCGGCCGGGTCGGTGATGGGTTCCACTCGGAGCATCTCCCTGGTTGACTCCGCGTTTGCGCTCATGGTGATAGCCGTTGATCCGATTGAGCGGGGGACTTGGGGACTGGCAAGGTACGTAGATGCGGGAAGTTGGGTTTCTGGGGACACTATGTGAATTGTATCAATTTGATTACAAGGTCGGACATCCAGAAAGGTATTGTTGATCGTAGATATACGCGGAACATAGAGCCACGTCACTAGGTTAGTTGTTAGTTCACTTCGGTATGAGCTTACAAATCACATGCCTAACAAAGTTAGTCAAGCTGGAATCTACTCCTTGGCATTCTGGGCCTGTTTCTCTTCAACGGTGGCAGTGACTTGGAACGACCGTTCATATAGCATCGGAAACTAGTCGAAAAAAACTCCTGCCTTTGCGCGTTGTGATTGCCAGGCAATAACCTGAATCAACATGCCAACTTCCAGTGCACTCAGAACGACACACGCTATCATGGAATCCTTCACTCTATTCCAAGAAATACATACAATATTCCCACTCAATCAAGACCAGTACACATCCACACCATTAAGTAGAGTTCTACCTCAAAGGGCAGAGCAGTTGACAAAACCATCCTCATAGTGGCGAATCACGCCACAGAAGCGCGCTCTCGCAGTCTTGCCTGTTCCAGTATACTCGAAGATGAGCCGATCCGGTAACTTCTTGACATCACCGCCGCTGTAGATCCGCGCGGGATTCTCGCGGTCCAGAGCGAACTCCTGCTTGCTGGCGCCGCACTTGAAAGGTAGCTTGTCATGGTTGGCGAAGTTGTGGGGGTACTTGTCTGTATAATGCCATCAGCTCGAGCGTTCAAAGCCTTTCATGAGAATCTTCGGGTGAGGATGGGTAACGGTAGTAGCTCCGTACTCTTTCCAAGCTTTTTACCCTCGTTGGCATACTTGGCAGCGTCAATGTATGCCTTCGCCAGCTGTCCGGAGGTGTAGGTGGTCTCCGTGTACGCGTCGGTTTTCGGGCAGGTGTAGCTCTTGCTGGGGAAGTCTGCAGTTGCCAGTTTAGGGGCTGTCTTGCCGCGCTTGTTAAAATCCTCGGTGATGTAGTCCGGCTGTTCAGTACGGGCCTCGACAGGCAAGACATCACTGGAATGGAAGTGGGTGAGGGGGCTGGCGAGAACAGCTTGGCCCATGAATGCGCCGGCCAGCAGTATGTGTAGAACACAAGCTTTAACTATGTAGGGCATTATCACTGATATGTTGTGGGATATCAAACAAAAAATGATACTGAAGGAATGCTCTTGACAAGCTATTAATGGCTATAGATGCTTAACCACGACATGAGATTACTTGCGCTTTATAGAGTTCAATTCTTGAGTACAACCTATTTCCTGTTGGTATTCCGATTCATGTCTGCTGTGAAGCTGTTTCACGTTGGACCACATTGCAATGAGAATGGCTTAAAGCTGGTATTCAGGCGTGGGTATACCAGGATGCTAGGGTTGGTGCTTGCTCTGGCGATCGAATTCATCCAGGTCATAATAGCGAGGGGGGTTGACCTTGTCTTTGGGGTCAATTGCTGAAACGGTGAGCTTGGGGTTGACAAGCACTTACTATTCGGTAAAAGAGGTCTATGTTGGAAAGCTGCCAAGGACTCTGCTTTTTCCTTTTGCGCGTTGGCCATTGTTCACTTTTGTCTCTGTATGTTCCCGAAGCCGGACCCCGAATTTTGTGAGAGTATAGTTAGAGGGCAATGAAGGAACAATTGGCATCATTGATAAACCAATCCAGAGCGCCATGTCATGATGGCTCTGTGCATAAACTGCGATGGTGCTTACTGGCAAAATTAGGGCAACGGGGCGCAATGGGGGGCTGTGTTGTAACAAGCCCCCAGCAAGCAAGCAAACAAAGAACTGACAGGGTCCGAGGTACTGACCAGGGTTTGATAGATGAGTCAGAAACTTACCAGTATCATTCACTATAGCACCCCAAACCAGTATCCCTCATTAAACATTCGATATTTAAATTCCCACCTCTCCTTCCTTCCTACTCTTCTTTTAAACAGATCTCATCAAGCCATCCATTCTTCGCCCATCGCTTTTCACCATGAGCAACATGATCCCCGAATATGAAGCCTTCTTGGCCCAAGAGGCACAGGATGAGTGGCCTCCACGCCCAGAGATCCTTTCCGCTCTCCGGACCCTGCTGATCGACCCCTCTGCTCCCGCTGCAGACGTCGCCAGAGCATGCGTATCTCGCGCTATTGCTGAGGCGAACCCGACTCCCGAGTACGGCGACCTGTGGTCACCCTTCATCGGCGCCGTGGAGCGTTTCCCCGAGCACTGCGACCGATTCGTGGAGTTTCTCATCGCCCTGCATGAGCTCCCCGACTGCGATGGGGAGTTCAAATGGCTGGAGGGGTTCTCCATGTACCTCTGCGAGTTCACTTACGACTGTGGGTTCTTACTTATACCCTGAGCGACTTGCTGTTTCGAGCGATCCTTTAACCCTGTAACAGGAACTGAGACGGTCACAGACGTGGATCACTGCTTCAACGCGACGACCCGCGAGACCGAGCGACAACGCTTCCTGGACGCGAATGTCTTCACCATCAAGTTCTACCAGCGTCTGCCCCGCCCCAACCGCTTTGGATTTCTGATCAATCACGGCGCGTGGGTGCTCCGCAGGACCTTGGAGCATGCCCCCTACGAGAGGTTCCACCATCCGCTTATCGAGAACGTCATCCAGGATTGCGACGAGGACGAGGAGGACTTCTACAATATGAAGCGCGATGAGGCGCTCGAGATCATCGACGTCAGGGCGCTTAATGGGTTTGTGCCGGCGGCTGCCGTGTGGCTGGAGTATTGTGGCAAGGAGATCTATGAGAAGCAGGGGTCCCTGGGACGGGAGATCCGCGCGTATGACAAGTGGAAGGGGTCGGAGGGCTGGTCGAAGGAGCGCTGGGCATTCTGGAAGGAGAGGTTTACCTGGATTTCTGCAGTTACGGCACTGGATCGGAAGACGAGACGGATTGCGAAGAATGTGGTGGAATCGATGCGCAGGATTGAACAGGGAGATGATGGGGTACTTGAATAGGGGGTATCTGCAAATTGTGGCGCGGGCTTCTATGTGTCTCGCTGGTTATGGTTCAGAATAGACGTTTTTGCTGTACTAAAGCACTACTCAATCTTTAGCACTCTCGGATTGGGATTGCATCTCGACTCCAACCTCTATCTCGATACAACAGTCAAGTAGTGCAGTTAATTGTAGAGACCACCGACAATTGTTGACGTATCCGATGCAATCTAACACAAATAAGCCCGCCTGACTGGCAACTGATAACCAGGTATAAAACAAATTGCTGGACTCGGATATGTAGACGATGGAGTATTAAAGCCATTGTGTGACCGGCCACCTGTATTGCTCTCACAAAGATGTTGGTGAGATATCAAATGGGTATGATTACTTGCTGTGCACTTCGATGTGCCAACAAACCTCACTTGTTATGTCTTCATCGCTAGACTTCACATGCTGGATGGGTATGAAGGACTTATCAGAGATGGTTTTAGGCGCGTATCAATTGTGCAAAATTTAACTTAAAGTTTGATATATATATTGCCAGATTCGCGCCTTGCACGTTAACGAAACACCTTCATTTCTTGGAAGATATCTGGTCTCTGTCTGTAGGTCTGTCATAAATATACAGCGATGATGGTGTCATTAAGCCTGACTGTGCAGCTCAGTGCCGGTTTCAGACACCTAACATGATTGAAATAGGACAAGACGAGAAAAGCACTCAAATGTAAGAGGTTGGTTGTGAAGGCATCCTGCAAGAAAAGACATATCAACCGCTCGCATGGCTTAGATGGTAAAGCGCAGCACTAGTAATGCTGAGATCCTCGGTTCGAGTCCGAGTGTGAGCAACTCTTCTTTTTTTGGTCTCATGTTGCCCTTTTGGGTCGCGGTTTTTACCCTACTATCAACTGGCACCGCACATTGTCTCCGGGAAGTTGGCAGACCATATGATAAGGGCTGTATGTAGATGTAGATTGGACAATGCT
This sequence comes from Aspergillus japonicus CBS 114.51, assembly GCF_003184785.1. Classification (NCBI taxonomy): domain Eukaryota; kingdom Fungi; phylum Ascomycota; class Eurotiomycetes; order Eurotiales; family Aspergillaceae; genus Aspergillus; species Aspergillus japonicus. Next base: position 117,518 of record NW_020291645.1, on the reverse strand, counting down.
TCAGTCGTTACAACTCAAAGACTGCATCGTCCGCATTGCTTTGAGTACAGAGTACTGTAAGGAGCTCCGCACCGAATGTCTCAGCTATTCTATTCTGCATTCCGGGTCCGATTGATCTGTGCCTCGATTCCGGGTCCCTGACCAATGAGCAGGCATAGCAGGTCTTACCCACAGATCCACCTTTTTCCATAGCCACCGACCAAGGACCAGCAGCAGAAAAACAAAAAGATGGAGCTGCGGGGAATCGAACCCCGGACCTCTCCCATGCTAAGGGAATATTATACCACTAAACCACAGCCCCAATTGTTGAAATGTGGCTCAAAAGTGTGCTACATGGTAAAACACAAACATACCGTCCAGCATCATGCCCTGTCGTTCCCTCTCGACCAGCCCTACACTCCCTACCTTGACTTATTACTTGACCAGGTCGACCAGATGTACTCCTGAGACTAGCAGATAACACTAGACTTTGTGCCATGCTCCTCAGATTGCTGAGAGTAATATTATCCACTGATGTTATTCAACGAATGGAAGGTCTTACTATCGCTCCTGCGATGTATATTTTCCCCCTCGATGGTACTCTCGGGCATACACCACTTCAAGGCCAACGTTGGCGTGCCACAGGGCCTGCCAACTCCTTCCATCTGTGAAAAGAAACTCTTTTTCGCACCATGGAGCTTGCCAGTGTATGCTGAGGTATTTAAGCGCCCTCGATCGTCGCTCTGCATATTGCCAAGGCTCGTTCATTCCTGCGCAAGGCTGAGACGGAAGGCGATGCAGTCGCGGGGTAAGCCATATTAGGGCCTCTCCTCCGCACGACCAAAGTGTAGAATTCCTGGCCACCACATAATGATCAACCCAGATATGGCAAGATCACAAGAAGCGACGCAGATTCTCCAACAAGAAAGCAATGAGCCGAAAGACCGAACAAAAGTCCGATACTCCACGCTCGACGGCCAACAGCATGTATGGCAAACCGGGGCGTGGAAGCGACTCCCCTACCTCGGTCTCCTGTCCCTGCTGGGCGTGCTCCTATGTATCGGCTTCAATATCGCCATCCTACTGACCTGCAACGGCCAGTCCGTCAGCAAATGGTCCGTGCAGCCCTCCGTCCTGCTGGCCATCTCCGCCGCCCTCAGCAACGGCCTCCTCAAGTTCGCCATGGCCGAAGGCGCCGCCATCAGCTGGTGGCTGCGCGCGATCGACGGCTGCACCGTGGACGACCTGCACTGCTACTGGAGCTTCCCGAACAGCCTCTACGACGCGGCGAGAAACATCCGGGTCGCGAACCTCCTCACCTTCGCGAGCGTGGCCTCCGTCCTCGTGGCCGTCGACAGCCCGCTCTATCAGCGCGCCCTGACCATCGTCACCGACACCGTCGCGCACCAGACGCCCCTCTCCGTCAAGATCGCCCGGCAGATCCCCGAGGGATACACGGGCACGCTAATGCAGCACACCACGCCGCCGGCCCTGGGGTCGATGAAGCCCGCGTTCCAGCAGGTGATGGAGGGATACAACAGCCGTGAGACCATGTACATCAACAGCACGGTCGGGGGCAGCAGCGACAGCGGCAATTTCACCGGACTGACGATCCGCGCCGCGGGGTTTGCCGTTGACTGCGCACAGGAGACGCGGCCCTGGGATTTCGGCCCCGCCTACGAGACCAAGAACGGCTCGCTGACGAGCAACGATTCAAGCGATATTGTCGGGATGGTCGACGTGGAGCGCACGATGTTCCAGACCAACTTTACCTTTGACGCCACGCTGCCGTCGAATATCACCTTCACGGCGGTGTGGAAGGACCAGATCCCCTGCGTCAGTCGGTTGCAGGTCAAGCGGTGCCGGTTCCAGATTGCCGAGCTGTACTACCCGGTTACGGTTGTCAACAATACGGTGGAGTTTGCTGGGGCTCTGGACGAGCTGGGGCTCTCTGCGGAGTCGATCGCCGCGAGGTATGAGATCGACAGCAACGAAGTCACCCAGCGTAATGGCAGCACGCTGGGGGGCATCTACCTGGGCGCGGAGGATCTGCTCAACGCGCAGGCCGCTGCCGACCAGGCGGACCACATCTGGAGTCTGGATACCTCGGGCACGCTGGCCCAGGACTACGCGAATAACTCCGATCTGACCACCACGTGTCAAAGCACCTGGTCCGATCCCACGTCCGCGGTCATTTCCACCCTGCAGGAGATCATGTTCCGCACGGCGCTCGCGGCGGCGAACGACTCGAGCAGGCTGGAATACTACAAGGGGGTGGACGCTACGCGCGTACAGACGAACCAGACGGTGAACTCGGTGCTGACCACGGAGGAAGTAGTGTTCAAGCTGCATCCGGAGTACTTGGCGGTAGGCGTCTTAGTGACGATTGCTTGTGTGATTCCCGTGGCGTCGACCTTCTATGGGTGGTGGAAGATCGGGCGGCCGGTCACGATGAGCCCGATTGAGATCGCCAAGGCGTTCAATGCGCCGGTGCTGCGTGGCTCGGCCACGGGGAGTGATTTGCAGGGGTTGTTGCCGGTGGTGGGGAGGCGGCGTGTGCGTTACGGGGCGGTTCGATATCGCGGGGAAAAGGTGGTGTTTCCGGAGGAGGGATCGGAGGAGGAAGAAGGGGGCGTGGAGACTCGTCTCGAGCTGGCTCATCTTCATTGGACCTCTGTGCCTGAACAAGGGGCGCATTTTGCGTAGGGCTGAGGTAAGAATATATCAGGTGTAATGTAGACAGTATCAGCAGCGAAAGCTTGGAGAGTACTGTACAGTACATTCTAGTATGCGGTTCCAGCCCTCTTAAATCAGGGCTATAATGAATAGACCCTCAGAAAGCAATTACTTACAGCGAGCGGAGCAAACATGGTATCATGCAAGGGATGACGCCTCCTGCACAACAGCAGTGGTACTCCGTAGAGTCCGTACAGACCGCTCCATGCTTCGGGAGGGGTAATCAGCCCCTACTTGGGCAATCCAATGTACATATTAATTCCAAGCTCTCCCCGCGACTGACAGTAGCTTGTTTGGTTACTCACCCCACTCATACATCCACCATGTTGGGCATAGGCACCATCCTGGCGGGCCTCACAGGCGCCCTCAGCACACGACTGCTGATGCAGCGCTCAGAAACCCCCACAGCCACAAATTCCACGACTCTCCCCCTCAAAATCGACACTCACCACCACTTCGTCCCCGACTTCTACCGCCAAGGTACAGTACAGTACCCCCTCCCCAACAAACCCCACCCCACCTCAACCACCACCCATCAACCCTAACTCCCCCGCCAACCTCCAGCAATCGACGCCGCCGGCGGCGACCCAGCGGGCTTCCCGACCCCGAACTGGACCCTGCAAACCACGCTGGACAACCTCCAAACCAACGGTGTCCGCAAAGCCTACCTCTCCCTGACCTCGCCCGGCCCCACCATCGCAGGCCCCAACACAACCACCATCCGCGACCTCGCCCGCCAGGCCAACGAATACGCCGCCGCGCTCGCCGCCGCCCACCCCACCCAGCTAGGCTTCTTCGCCTCCCTGCCATCCCCGCTCGACGACCCATCCGGCACCCTCGCCGAGATCACCTACGCCCTGGACACCCTGCACGCCGACGGCGTCACCCTCTTCACGCGCTACGGCCCGGACAACCACTACCTCGGGCACCCGGCCTTCCGGCCCCTGTGGACCGCCCTCCACGCCCGCCGCGCCGTCGTCTTCATCCACCCGACCACCGCCGCGTGCAACGAGTGGCTCAACCCCGTCCTCCCGCCGCCCATGCTGGACTTCCCGGCGGAGACCACCCGCGCCGCGATCGATATGATCATGGGCAACGTCACCCGGGACTTTCCGGACGCGAAGCGCATCCTCTCGCATGCCGGGGGGACCTTGCCGTTTCTGATTTCTAGGGTCGCGGTGACGGCGCGCGCGGCGCAGCAGCAGAATGTGACGATGTATGGGAAGACGTATGCGGAGTGGATGGAGGGGGTGCGCTCGTTTTATTACGATTTGGCGCTGGTGGGGACGCCGGGCGTGGTGGATTTGGTGTTGGGGACGGTGGATCCGGGGAAGGTCGTTTACGGTACGTTTGTCACGTCCTTTTGGTTTCTGCGGGTGGTTGTTTTGGGGGGGGGGGGGGGTGGATTGCTAACTTGGCGGGGTGATGGGTAGGATCGGATTTTCCGTATGCGAATGCGGATAAAGTGGCCGGGTATTGCGAGTATTTGGATGAGTATGCCATGGACGAGGAGTTGCGCCAGGGGATTTACTTTGGGAATGCGGAGAGGTTGTTGGGTTAGGGCTGTGGTTGGTGGGCTTGGGGTTGTATGCGTGGTTGTAGCTCGCATGCGACTTAGGGGAGATTCATAGTCAAGTTTTTGGTTTGTCGCGTAACCCACTACGCAGCCAAAGAGGAGATACTTGTTAATAATCACCTCCCCCGTACTTCTACACTACTTAAAACAGAGTCAACCCGCTTAATCCTTCTGCAAAACCCGCCGAAACGTCTCCAACGTGTGCTCCCACACCTTCCCCGTGAACCCGCGCTCGCGGTACTCGGCCATCAGCTTCTCCTTCGTCGCGTTCTTCCCATCGTAGTTCAAGATATACGACCCGCCGCCGACCTGGCCCGTCGACGCGACCGCCGCGCGCAGCCCCTCCGCCAACGGCGTGCCCACATACGACGCATCCCTGGGCTTCGCGGCCGGGTACGCCGCCGAGGTGGCGATGAACAGGTTGCGCTGGCCGCTCTCCTCGGGCGTCATGGACAGCGGCCGCGAGAGCACGCTCATCACGGACCCGGCCCAGTTCCCGAAGGTCGACTTCATGAGCGGGGTGCGCACGATCCCCGGGAAGACGTGCGCGAAGCCGACGGTCGGGTGCGTCGCGGCCAGGTGCTCCAGGGCCAGCGAGTTGAGCGTCGCCGCGTAGGAGGCCGCCTTGCGGAAGGACCACGACTGCCGCAGGTCCAGGTTGTGCTCGTCCACGTGGCCCTCTTGCCCGGCGGCGAGCACGGACACGACGCGTGGCGCGCCGGGCGAGTTCTCCAGCAAGGGCAGGAGGTTGTGGATGAAGCGCATGCGGCCGTAGTAGCGCAGGACGTGGTTGTCGTCGAGGCCTTCTTCGGTTTCTGGGGGGGTTTTAGCTTGGAGTTTTTGAGGCTCTAGGGGGCTTGGGTAGGGAAGTACCGTTCTTGGACATGGCCAGATGGCCTGTTGAGAGAAAGAGCAGGTCGATGGATTTCTCCTTCTCCTTGATCTGCTCGCAGGCGGTGTCGACATTCCGCAGCAGGGAGAGGTCGGCCTGGATGAAGTGGAACTTGCCATCCGGGTTGGCGGCGCGGAGCTCCTCCAGGACGCGCGAGCCTGATGCTGCGCTGCGTCCCACGACGTGGATGGTGGGCTGCTTCACGGATTGGGCCAGTTGCTTGGCGGTTGCTTCGCCGATGCCGCTGGTGCCGCCGACGAAGACGGCGATCAGCTCGGGCCGGCTGGTGGAGAGGGTCGCGTTGGACTGGCGGACCTCGTTGAGGGTGGGCATGATGACGGGCTGTGAGGGAAGGATAAACTGGATCACATCAATTGTTTTACTTGTACTTGTGAATTGTGAGTTATTGAGAAGTGGTGTTTGTGATGGAATGGAATGTGGTGATAGTCGGGGTTTAAATACGAAGTCTTGGCAGAGCGGACAATGGAGGATGGGATGAGATGAGATGAGATGACGTCTTCCAACATTCTGACTCAGCAACGGCATCTCGGATGGCATTCCTTTTTCGGTCGCTCGTGATTCATTTAATGCATGATCCATGCAGGTTCGGACTCCTCCGCTAGTAGTGACTAGATATGCCACTGTAGTGGCACTACACGTACCAGACCAGACCAGACCAGACCAATAATTAACCTAGCTAGTGTTTACCTTCACCATCCTCTTTTCTATCTTGAGGTCCACTTGATGATCAAGTGATCAAGTCGACTTTCCCCGATAATTGACCGTTCAGCCTCAACAGCACAGTCTACTGCTCCCAGCGTGATGAAACGGTCTTGGTCGTGGTGAAGAAGGGCCAGTACGTCTTCCCAGGAGCATGACGGTCTGAGAACGTCAGCACAGCACACCACTCCACGTTTAGAGCAAAAAGGATGCTTACCTCCTAGGAACGAATCCTTGTTGCTCGTCCGCACAGCGGTGCCATACGGGGCTGTACATCTATCAGTATAGTACTGCACCAGAAACGCCATCAACATACCTATTAGCGGGATGTTGACCCCAATCTGCCCAACATTGACGCCGCGTTGAAATGTATTGGCGTGTTTACCACTGGTGGTGAAGATGGAACATGCGTTGCCATCTACAGAGCCAGTATGAGCTGTCCGGAATCATTGAGTTTGTGGTGCCTCGCAAACTTACATATATTCTGATTAATGAGCTCCATCGCCTCCTCCAAAGTCTCAACCTCCATGCAGATGAGCACCGGCCCGAAGATCTCCGACTGGTAGCACTCCATGTACGTCTCGACATCGGTCAGGATCGTCGGCCCCATGAAATTGCCATCCGGGTAGCCGGGGACCTGGATCTCGCGACCGTCCAGAAGCACCCGGGCTTGCTCCTGGACCGCACGTTGAATGACGCCGCTGACCCGCTTGAGGGCGGCCTCGTCGATCAGCGGCCCGATCTTGGACTTCTGGTCGCCCCCACAGCCCACGACCATCGACTCGGCCAGCTCGACCAGTTTGGGGATCCACTCGCGCGTGCTGCCCACGAAGACGGCCACGCTGAGCGCCATGCACCGCTGGCCGGCCGCCCCGAAGGCACTGCCGGCGATGGCGAAGAGCGTGGACGTCATGTTGGCGTCCTCGAGGATGACCCCGTGGTTCTTGCCGCCGCACTCGGCTTGGATGCGCTTTCCGGCGGCGCGTGCAAGGTCGTGGACTTGTCGCGCGGCAGGTTCGGACCCGACGAAGCTGATGGCCTGGACGGCGGGCTGGTGGATCAGCATCTGGACGGTCGAAGGGCCGCCGTGCAGGATGTTGAACACCCCGGGCGGGAACCCTGTTTGAAGAAAGGCGTCCGCCAGTAAGGCGGATGTTGAAGGTGTCTTCTCGGACGGCTTTAATACCACGGTATTCCCTGTGATCAGGGCATAGGGTAACGACCAGAGGGGGATCATGAAGGGAAAACTGAAGGGAGTAATGGAGACACAGACGCCCTGCAGGTTTCAATCAGCATTGAACCCTTTTCTCTTTTCAGTTCAAGACAATCCACAGTCAGCACTGACCACCGGTTCGTAGAAAGTCTGCAGCAAGGTGGCATCGCCTCCGAGGAACATGCCCGCCATTTCCGGCCCGACGGAGCAGGCAGCGTGGATGCAGTCCAGCCCGCGGAAAACCTCGGCGTCGGCATCGGCGAGAGTCTTCCCCACCTCGCGGGATAAACATGTCACCTACGGCCAGTCTGCATTAGCTCCAGGGCTACTTGGTGTCCTGGCATCCAGTCCTGGCGGAACGAGTCTTACTATTTCCGGCGACATCTGCCGGAGTACATCCACGAGTTTCAACAGCCGCTCCCGCCGCACCTGGAACCCCAGCGCCGCCCAGGCGGGCTGAGCATCCTGTGCTGCCTGAACAGCCCTCTGGACTTCCTGCAGTGTACTTCCAGGAACCCTACATAGTAAACTCTGCGAGACCTGAAATCGGAGTTCAGCGACCACAGAAACGGGACAATTTCTAGGGGAAAAAGAACGCAAGAAAAGAGAAAAGAAACAACTAGACGAAGTCCTCTTACCGGATCTAGAACATTGCTCCAGCTCTGCGACTTGGACATGACATGCTCGTTGTTAAGAAAGAGATGCGTCACGGTAGGAGGCGCGGGCGAGACCGGAGCATCTGATCCATTCTCATCATCATCCCCATCGTTGTCCAATTCCGAGCTCTCCCCACGGGGTGTGACGTCCTCGACGTGACTAGACCGCGTGCTACTCCTCCGCGAGCGGGTCTGACACCAACGTCAATCGGGTGTTGTTCGTGTCGGGCTTATCGGATGAAAGTGCACATACATCTGAGCTTCGGCGGGAGGCCCGCCCGCTGGAGACGACCGTATCGTCGCTCGGAGTGGGCGATCCCGAGGGGAAGGGGGCGAACCGCGCCGCTCGATTCGACGATTTGGTCGCGATTCGGGGCATATCTCGCAGTTCAATGTGTTATCCGCTCACCGGGTAAGGCGATTGAGGCGGAGTGTGAGGGAAGATAGAGACGATAGATTGATTATCTTTGGATGCTGGGGTTCAAGGCGGCTTATCAGTGCTTAAAACAGGTCGGGATTCCCCGAGGGATTGCGCGATAAGGAGTTTGTTTCCCCGCTTTGTGGGAGATCGCTGATAAGCAAGTCTGGTGGTGGGCTTAGCTCATTGCTCTTTATGGCTTGGGGTAATGGGAATTAAGAGGGGGGACTATAGGTGGATACTGGATTCATGCAGTGTACTCCATACTGTAAACTGATCTATGCGACCGTGGATCTCTTCTGGTACTTACAACCAGGCAGGTAGACGTCATCCTCTCGATTGAGAACTATTAGCCCCGAGTGGCTAAGGCATGGCTCACAGCCGCAGGATGGATACTTGTCCATCTGACTGAGCACAGCGTATCCTGCTGCATGATAAGAATGAGAAGACATGGGCGCAAGCCTTGGGTTCCGTAGATGTGCCTTCGTATTGAAGACTCTTGCTGTATGGTCAACAACTGGCTTCAAACATCTGGTCACGCGACAGCCGGACGTCGGACTAAACAAATTCAACTTCATGCGCACGGTACATAGCAGAAAGATGTAGGATAATGTGACTTCTTGACATTGAAGAAGATAACTCCTCTTTGCTCTCCTCCACCCGACAAGCAAGCCCCAGGCCAAACCAGGATAGCGATAAGATTAGATCCGCCTTATCAACCACAATTGCAGTCGCGTGCCAAGCCGAATCTCGTTTTTTTTTTTCTTTGTAAATTTTCTTCTCCGCCTTCTTCCGCCCACGCACGCATTAATTCACTGCATTGTACCCCTCTTCACTCACACCAAAGCGAGGTACCCCGCGGTCATCTGGATATAAATCAAGGTACTTCTACCCTTGTTTCTCTAATTCCCTCCCTTTCACGAAGTTTCGCAAACTTCATCACCCCCAACCCCCCCACAAACTCGGCACATCTAGTATATCTAAACAAATACGTCAAACTCTAAAGGCCTCCACAAAATGTCAACCCCAACTGCCGGAACCACCTCGGCACTTCCCACCACCACCCCGATGGACCACGTCACCGTGCTCGAGCAGGACCGCTCGCTGCTCAGCCTCATGACCATCATCCGGGACGTCAACACCGACGACCGCGCATTCGTCTCCGCGGTGGAGAAAGTGGTGCACCGCCTGATCTCTTCCGGTATGGTCACGTGCTCTTTTCGGGGCCGGTAGGAAAAGAAAAGACAACTAATGCGAGAGAGGATATCAGCGCTGAACCATGTCCCCGCTGAGGAGTATACCGTCACCACACCGCTAAATACCACGTACCAGGGCCTCCGCTTCACGAAGGGGGTCTGTGGTGTGAGCATCCTGCGGGCGGGCGCGAGCATGGAGCAGGTTTTGCGGGATACGTGGACGTAAGTGACCCCCCCCCCGGCCACTATGGTCTCGGTTTGTGGGTGTTGTAGTGGATGGAAATGCTGATTGTTTCGGGGAAGCGGTCGCCTGAGCTTCGGAAAGCTCCTCATCCAGCGCGACGAGGAGACGAGCGTCGCCAAGAGTTATTATTCGAAGTTGCCGGCGGGGATTTGCAATGATGGTATGTCTTTCTGTGGACTTGGTCTTTACGATTGCTTTCTTTTTTCGGGATGTTCTGACCAGAAATAGTCGTCTTGCTTCTCGAGCCGATGCTCGCGACGGGAGGCTCGGTCATCAAGGCCGTGGAGACGCTGACCGAGCATGGCGTGCCGGAGGAGTCGATCGTGCTGGTGAATGTCGTCTCGTCGAAGAAGGGGCTCGACGTGGTCACGGGACGGTTCCCCGCGTTGAAGATCGTGTCTGCGGCGGTGGATGCGGATCTGACGGCGCAGAAGTAAGGATTCCTCCTTCCTTCGGTTTTCTGTCGTGTCCTTCAAAACGCAAGTACTGACCTGTCGCAGCTATATCAGCCCTGGCTTGGGTGACTTCGGGGATAGGTACTATGGTACGTGCTGAGTATGTTTTGAGGTGGGAGAGGCAGTCGGTGTTTCGTGGCTATGGTAGTGTCAGTATTTCTTCTTTGGGTATTTGGATCTTGGGTGTTCTATGCATTGTGACGAGGATGGTAGGTTCGAATTTGGATAAGTCTTGCATATAAGGTTGGAAGGGGTTTAAGTTGCATATTCATCGCATTAGGGCGGAGGTCTTGAGTCGAACAATCTTGGCTGCTATGTTGCAAATACAATGTCAAATACTTCGTTACTGAATGCGATCATTCGCTTCGTCTTGTAAATCCCTATCTACTTTACTATCTGCGACCAAGATCAGAAGATCGTTCCAAACAGCCGATCCCCGATATCTCCCACCCCGGGCTGAATATACCCCTTCGCATTCACCTCCGGATCCACTGCGCCCACCACAAACCGACTCCCCTCCGGCCACACCTCGGCCGCGTGAGACAACCCCATTAGTGTGGCGAGCATTGACAGGAAAGTCACCTTCTCCACGCCCCATTCCCTACGGATACTTCGTTAGCCACCAGAATCACAGGTTTCTTACAGCCCAACCTATGTCGAAAAATAAGAAAAAGAAAGAGACTCACTCCAGGATACCCACAACCGCCGCCGCTGTCCCACCCGTCGCAATCAACGGATCCAGCACCACCGCCTGTTTGATCTGCGCCGGCTTGAGAGGCAGTTTGTTGTAATACTCCACCGGCTGCAACGTGGTTTGGTCTCGGAAAATGCCCAGGTGGTAGATCGCGGTCGAGAGGCTCTCTGGCAAGCTGTCAATGAAGCCATCGAACATGGCGAGCCCGGAGCGGAGGACGACGATCACGGCTACGGTTTCGTCGGGGGCGGTGGTGTCGAGATGGATGGATTTAGAGAGGGTGATCGTCATTTCACGGACCAGGGAGCGGACGGTAGAGGGCTTGAGGTCGCGTTGGCGGAGGCTTTGGAGGAGAGTTGTAAAGGTGGTGTTGTGCACTTGGTGCACGTTGGATGGGAGGGTGATGGTCATGGTGAGGTGGTAGTGATTCTGGAGGATGGATGTCTAGTGTAAAAGTAGATGCAAGGGTGTATGTGTAGTCCAGGGACGATGGCAGTAAAGCAGGCTTATATTTATTAATGCCTTAGCTCACGCATCACAGAGGAACACTTGCAATGTATCGATGCTGTTGCTGTGATATGCTGTACATACAATGCTGGCGATACAGGGTGTATCGCGTGGTGTTATCAGATAAGATAGAGGGTATCAGCCGAGGGTCCTGCGTGATAAGCGCCTTTCCCCGCTCTGCGTTGTTGTTTCTTTCCCCTCCTTCGTACTCCTGCCTCCAACACAACTTCTTCATTCTTTTCGACTGGATACACTTAAGCGAAACCCCTTCTGAAAAGCCTAATAAAGATACTGCAGTGCGACATCCACCATGGATTCCAGCATCCAGCACCTCCTGGGTCTCGAAGCTGTCCGCGACCGCGCCCGTGTTGTCCTGAGCCTAGCCGAGCAAGGCAAGCTCCACCACTATGATTATCACCCCGACCGCTTGAACGCGACCGTGGACTATGTTGTAAACATCATCACGGTGCGACATGCCACTCCTTACTACTAGCAAAGTAAAGACTAACACAATACCTCTGACAGCGCGACTTCGGCCCCGACCGATACGATCAGATCCCTCCCCACGGTCGCTGGCAGCACTTCGAAGTCGGCGGGGTGCCTCGACTACAACAGCTTCTCGAGCGATGGAGTCAAGCCGGCTATGACGACAAGGAGAAGGTGCGCAGTCTGTTGGATCTGTTCTTCGTCTCCGTGCTCCTTGACGCCGGAGCGGGCGATACCTGGCGGTACGTCGAACCAGAGTCGGGTAATGTGTATAACCGCAGTGAGGGGATCGCGGTCGCTTCCCTGTATATGTTTCTCAATGGGGACTTTGCCAACCAGGGGTCAGAGAGGAAGGATGTTGTGCATGGTAGATTGCCTCCTTTTCCACTTCCATCTAGCAAGGCTGACAGACGATGTTGAATAGGGGAGGCGCTGAAAGGCCTGACGGTGGACGTATTGACCCGGGGGTTCCAAGTCGATGATAAGAGCAATCCGCTTGTGGGAGCAGGTGCACGCGTCGAGATTCTACAGAGACTGGGACAGTCGATAACCAGTCTCCCGGAGATTTTCGGACCGTCCGGTCGCCCCGGCCAGCTTCTTGGTGAGGTCAATGCTTTGAACCTCGCGAGTGTATACTGACCAATGCAGACCATCTCCTTTCCTCGGGTGCGGAGAACCTCGATTACGCCCAACTCTGGGCTGTGCTGCAGCAGACGCTGATTCCGATCTGGCCATCCGACCGAACTCGCGTTCGCGGACACCCGATCGGCGACGCATGGCCGCTGGCTGTATTGTCAGAGTCCTCCCAGATCACCGCGACGGACCCTGACACCGCCACGATCCAGCCCTTCCACAAGCTGACGCAGTGGCTTGCCTACTCGCTCAAGGTTCCCTTCGAGCGCATACTGAAGATCACCTGGAAGAATGCGGAACTGGGAACGGGTCTGCCCGAGTATCGCAATGGGGGGTTGTTTGTGGACATGGGGGTTTTGACGCTCAAGCCAGCGGCATTGGAGCGCGGGCTGCGCACCTCCGGGGCCACGCTGCCGTGCTTCGCGGTGGGAGATGGGGAAATAGTTGAATGGCGGGCGATGACGGTTGCTCTGCTGGACGAATTGCACAAGCGGATTTTGCGCAGTGGGAAGTTGGGAGATGTTCAATTGACGCTGCCCCAGATGTTGGAGGCTGGCTCGTGGAAAGCGGGTCGAGAGCTCGCGGCCGAAAAGCGGCCGCAGACTAAGTCCAGTCCCATCCTGAACTCCGGGGACGGCACTTTGTTCTAAGTTGTCTTTTAAGGATTACACATGAGTAGTCAGGTCAAGGTTCAATGGGATGAAATGGCAAGAGTGGCTTGAGGGTCAATTTGATTAGGATCGGAGCTGCTCTTGAAGCCCGACTATACTTATTCTAGACAACTGGTCTTGGTGGCTGCGCTAGTACTCCAATTACACCAAGAAATGAGCTTTGACGGCTTAGACCCCTCCAAACCAACACCAGTGGGGTCTAAACTGTCGCCACTCTGACGGAACATAAAAGGGCCATATACAGATTGTGAGACTTGAGGCGAAACCCTTGAGCGAGCGGGCGGGAGGGAAGCTTATCTTAACCCCTTTCCCGCTTGCCATCGATCTCAGGGCCGGGCTCGGCTTGAACCCGCATTGACTCGATTTGTGATGATTGACGCCAATCCCTCCAATAAAAGGTGGATCGGAACAGCACGCCTTATCACTTATCACATCACATCGCCTTCACAAATCGCGACATCTTAGCTTTACTCTAGCCCTGGCAAATGCGCGTCAATAATGTAATCAGCCACTCTTACCGAGGTTTTCGGCCCCCGGTAAGCGGGAGGAGGCACTGCGGCTGATGGGTCTTTGACTCTTTGCCCTCCCGAGCCCCAGTCCGTGCCGAATACCCGGCACAGGAACGCTCCCTGCTTTCTTTGTCCAGAGATATGCGCCAATTCGATCATAAAGGCAAATTCAGATTGCATCAAGATGTGCAGGGTCTTACATTTCATCACACTCGCACCTCATTAGTACATTTTTCGACCATCAAATCATGCAGTGGGAGAGTCATGCTGCAGGAGGACTATCATTCTCATGCATTTATTAGGAGGGGCTGTGGGTCCGCAGAGACCCATTTTTGTTAGTGCTTTTTTTTTTCTTCTTCTGCCGTCTTGTTTCGCACCGAGTCAGATTGTGTTCAGCACAATAAAAGCAATGAGTCGCCCCGACCGTTCTCACCCACCCCTTCCGGTGTGTTGGAGGATTTCTCTCTATGAGGGTAGTCCGTCGATAGTGGGCAAAACTTCCTAATCTGTAACATATTGTCGAGCGATGATATGATGACGTGAATCTCCGCACCAGTTTCCCAGAATACAGTCCGCAGGGAATAGAGTTAAAATGATCGCGGATCTGGAAGAGCATCGCGAAAAAGGCACCCTACCCAAGGGGGTCTATCGCACCCGGATCCCCCATTGGCGCATGCTCCTCGACCAAGGCGCCATAAACGAAGAAATCCTTGAATTTGAATACCCCGGCAGTGGCACCGAGGAGGATCCGTATGTGGTCTCTTGGATTCCCAACGATTGCCGCAACCCACTGCTCTTCAGCACGGCGCGGAAGATCACCATCACGCTGATTGTCGCCTTCTCCACCTTGACCGTCGCCCTGACCTCGTCCACCTACAGCGGCAGCATCAAGGAAATTGTCGAGGATCTCCATGTCAGCTCGGAAGTCGCGACCATCGGCCTGGCGCTCTTCGTGCTGGGCTTCGCGGTCGGCCCGATCTTCTGGGCGCCGGTCAGCGAGGTCTTCGGTCGCCAAACCCCCTTCATGGTCAGCTTCTTCGCGATGACCGCATTTTCAGCCGGGTGCGCCGGTGCGCAAAACATCTGGACGCTGTGCATCCTGCGATTCTTCGCTGGATCCTTCGGATCCTCCCCGTTCACCAACGCGGGAGGCACGATCTCGGACATGTTCACCGCGCGGCAGCGCGGCCTAGCCCTAAGTCTGTACGCGGCCGCCCCCTTCCTCGGACCAGCCCTGGGGCCCATCATCGGCGGATTCCTCGGGATGAGCGCGGGCTGGCGCTGGGTGGAGGGGTTCCTCGCGTTACTGGCGGCCCTGATCTGGGTCCTGATGGCCGTCTTCATCCCGGAGACCTACGCGCCCGTCCTCCTGCGGCAACGCGCCCGACGCCTCTCCCAGCTCACCGGCCGGGTCTACCGCAGCAAGATCGAGCTCGACAAGGGCCCCGTCTCACTCCCGCGCCTCCTGAAGACCACGCTCTCGCGCCCCTGGGTCCTGCTCTTCCGCGAGCCGATCGTCCTCCTCTTCGCCCTCTACATCGCCATCGTCTACGGCACGCTGTACATGTTCTTCTCCGCCTTCCCGATCGTCTACGAGGACATCCGCGGCTGGAACCCGGGCGTCGGCGGCCTCGCCTTCTTGGGGATTATGGTAGGCATGATCATCGGCGTCGGCGCCACCATCCCGGCGAACCTGCACTTCATCCAGGTCCAAGACCGGCACGGGGGCTTCGCGCCTCCCGAGGCCCGCCTCCTGCAGTGCATGCCCGGCGCCCTTGCCATCCCCATCAGCCAGTTCTGGTTCGCCTGGACGGACTCCCCCTCCATCCACTGGAGCGTGAGCATCATCGCCACCGCCCCGTTCGGCTTCGGCGTCATCCTGATTTACTTGGGGGTTATGAACTACCTCATCGACTCGTACACCATCTACGCCGCCTCCGTGCTGGCCGCCAACACCGTCCTCCGCTCCATCTTCGGGGCGGTCTTCCCCATCATCGCCCCTTACATGTACAGCGGCGCGGGCATCCACTGGGCCCCCTCCATCCCGGCGTTTCTGAGTCTGTTGTGCATGCCGGCGCCGTTTCTGTTTTATAGGTATGGGGCGGCGATCCGGACGAAGTGTAAGTTTGCGGCTGAGTCGGAGCGGTATATGCGTGCCTTGCAGGAGAATGCGGCAAGGAAGGCGCAGGTGGTTGAGACCGGGAGGCCGGTGGTTGGGGAGTCGGTGGTTTCGGCAGATGGGGAGCCGGGTCCTGCGGAGGCTGTTGGGGGAGGAGGAGGAGGAGGAGGAGGAGGAGGAGGAGGTGCAAGTGAAAAGTGATCTTGTTATTGGTTCTTTGCATTCTGGAGCTACTTAGTAATGGGTTGCAAGGTGTACACGTTATGAATAGACACGGATAGATTATATAGCACGTGCCCATGCCTCCCAGATATAATGCAGCAAGAATATATTTGGTTCAATGAATTTGGGAGATCAAAGACAAGTAGAAACGTGACCTTATCTTGAGGCCTTCACTTTCCCTAGAGATCATTGCCAGTCCTCATCAATGGCTAGTTTACCACCGCCTTGAAGCCCGCCCCGTCGGTAAGCCGGGCTAGGGCTACCCCGCTCGTCTTCTCCGCCGGAACCTTTCCATTCCCCTACTGTGTAGCATTGCATTCACACCGTATTTCGAGATTCGTGCGGAGTCTCCGTTAACGGCGTAGGGCCAAGAGAACATTTGTATCCTGGGAACCCGTCACTAAAGCATTTTTGTTCGAGTCGAGCATGTCTAGCCACCTCCCCGGTACTACTGAGGGACATCGTCGGATAGTGCGGCGGGGCCGACGGGATTTCCGACAGCTCCCCCCCTCCCGGTTTTCAACTCATTATGTTTATATGAGGGTTGATTTGTTGGTTCTTCGTTGCTATTACTTTGTTTTCTTTTACAGGGAGTCGTGATCCAGGAAGCACTGCCAGTAAGACTGACCAAGGGCTATTGCGATCTGTGCTAGCCTTCCCAAGTCGTTGCCACAGAGAAGCCCGATCGTTATCATTCCAGCCGGC
The DNA here is from genome assembly GCF_003184785.1 of Aspergillus japonicus CBS 114.51. NCBI lineage: Eukaryota > Fungi > Ascomycota > Eurotiomycetes > Eurotiales > Aspergillaceae > Aspergillus > Aspergillus japonicus. The sequence goes on along the minus strand of NW_020291645.1, from coordinate 100,887 downwards.
GCATTGTTTCAGCACGATTTCGCCTGTTAGTAACGCGCTTCAGAGTCCCCTGTACGCTGCCCACCTTTTCTGAATTATCTATACGATCCAGTAGGGTGGAAGGACTAAGAAGCAAAAAGACCAAAACATACAACAGAAGGGATTCGCTGGTGGTCACCCACCCAACTACTAACCTCCCGGCGTGTGGCTTAAGTACGGCTGAGCGGACGGGAAGCCCTGTTTTCCACACCCTGTGGTCGTATGTGCTGGTTAAGGACCTGGCAGAGTATATATAGCAACTCATGCAAATCCAGTAGCCTGCTGTGGGGGAATTCAACCGTGGACCCCTACGACTCCTTCTTTCTTCGGATGGCCACTCTCTAAATCTGGAATAATGCCAAATTCCTGGCCGCAGAACAACTACAATCCCTTCTGGCTGAGGCCGCGGAGGAGATCATTCTAATCGACCAACCCATAAACGAGGACTTATAGACCCAGTGGATTACCGGGACATTCAAACCAACCAGGCCGGTTCGTATCAGTGGGACCGGGGCCCTAACGGCTAGGATAGCGTGCTGCGCATTCTCAGGGAATCCGTGACAATCATGAGCCATGATAGGGCTTGGTCGTGACAGGCACAAGCGATGGAACACGCCTTGCTCCAATGCTGGTAGGCGATGCTCCATTCTTAGCCCTGTAGGCCGAGCCGTAACTGGAGCAATTGAAGTCAGCGTCGCATTGACGAGCTTCACTGGCCACTCGGGTAATTCTTGAAAGGGCTGTGTCATCTTCCTTAGGCTTCGTATTGCGCCATTAGCTCTGCAGCATCCCGCTGTCTCTGCTTTGTGTTTTGAGGCGAGGGCAAGGGGCCTGGGGAGTTGAGCTAGCCCATCTCTTGGACTTCGGTCTTTGCGGTCACCGGCCATCAATTTGCGGGGGCGACGGGGACGGGGCGACTCACTCGCGCGGGTTTCCCGGCTGCTCAAATCATGCTTATGCATCTGATGGGATTGTCACAAGATACAGGACACCCATCATTGTTCAGTCTTTGGCATCGGGGGACTAGGTCGGTCAATCCGTGCGTCGGATCTTTGGCAAACAAATTCGACCTAGGCCTTTTTGACAATGCGTTTGTTGCCGCGGATGATGCGCGGGAGATCAGATCATAGGACAGCCGCGCAGAGCAAAGCATCTACACTCCTGAAGAATGCATCTTGACCGTCCCGCGATCATTCCCGAGGTGCTGAGCCAGGCCAGCGCGGTGACGGTGAGCTACGGGAGCAGCGAGAATGCTTTCTTGGACGTCATCTTGGGATGAATTGGGACCAAGCTCGAAGGCAAGCTGCCTTTTGACCTCCCTAGCAGTATGCAAGCCGTAGAGCAGGGCAAGGAGGATTGACACTATGACACGGCAAATCTAGTTTTCAAATTTGCATACGGGCTAGAGTATTCTCCTTTGGTCAAAGATTCGGTCCAACGTTTTCTTCCATATTCTATCTTCCTCATAGGCGCTAAATTCCAGCAGCGAGGGTGTTCGCCGGGGAGAAGTGATCGAAAAAGGACGAGGAATAAGTAAGAGAAACTGCCATTAAGGTCCTTTATTAAGGAGCATCTTCAATCATCTTCTTAATCTACTTGTTGGGGCTTGTATATAGGCTTGAGTCATGATTTTTCCAGCAGCTTGAAATTGGACGCGTCGAGTCGTCTACACTCTACAGAAAGCATCTCTGGGCCCGAGAAGGGGAATCAAGTCCGAACCTGGATGTATAACAGCTGGTTTGCTCGGCTATGGCCGCGGTATAGCGGGAGCGGGATTTTCCCGTGTCTCCACAGTGCTGAGAACCAGCGCTGAGAACCAATGCTGAGAGCAACACTCGGTGCCTGACCCATCTAGCCAAATTGCTTGGAAAAGACTCGAAAGCAAAAGGCCCCTGTGTTCCTCTATTGCTTGTGTGTGCCTCTACATGCGGAAATTTCGATACGGTCATGGTTGTCAGGTTCGAACCTCAATGGCAAATCGCCGACTTCCCAGACCTCTCCTGCAGAGCCGACAGATAGCCCAATTTGCAATCACCTCGAGCGCAAAGGAAAATACACTTACTCAGGCTTTCAACCAGTCATGTGTTAGATCTCTGATACGCGGTCTTTGTGTGGGGAAGCTGCATGGCGGAAGCAGCCCTCGCAAACCCACACCAAATTGGGTAAGTTTCTTCCCCACGGTAGAACAGCTTGACACGACTCCATACAAGGGCTTCAGATTACGAATTGTACACCTACTGAGATCTACCAGACGCCTGAGTCTACCTTCTACCTTTAACAAATCGGACCATGTCGAGGCAAGCCCTGAAGAACTCGAACCGTGATCTAAATCTTGGCAGGATGATCGGTTAGTTCGAACTTTGCTGCTTGGCCAAAATGCTGGCAAAGGCGCGAATAAGTTTAAAAAGCTTGTTTTCTCTTGTCCTGCGCTCGGACCCTAAGCAACATGGCTCGGGGTGACGACGACGCCAGACGCAACTTGGACAGTCTAGATACTAATACTCACTAGCTTTATGGTTGCGCCAGACGGCCACTTTGCATTGGAATAAATACTTAGATACCCGCGACGGCGTAATAACGAAATAACCTCGGGTCGGGGACACAGTATCCCTGGCGTCTATTGAGTCTTGAGCTAACAAAATTGTGTTGTGAATATGGATTGTTGCAACGTGCTTCCGGTATATAGTGTGTAGCCTATGATTCCTAGCTGCATGCCGCTATCCGGAACTTGGCAGATAAAGCATAGTCTCTTGACAATCCAACAACGAACAGAGTGGATGCTGTGAATGCTTTACAATATGATAGGTTTGGAATCGACATGTCTATTCGAGCCCTAGAGCGACTCCAATCCTCATTTCATATAATGGACTGCAACAATTGAATCCGGGTGACCGGCAGGGTTGAGGATTGGACGGAATATTCCTCAGTATCCCATAGTGGCTCTTTATTGATGGAATACCAATAGCTGACACTTGCTAAGGGCATTGGCGAGGTCCTGCTAAGGTAGTATGCTTTAGCGTTGGTCGGTCATCACATCGGACGACGCGATAACCTTGACAAAATAGCACATTACGCTGCTGCTAGCTCGCAAGCCAGTCTCCCCCCTCGACCTTTCCAACACCTTCTCGGAGATTGACAGCGAAGGAGAAATACATGCAGGGGTGCTCGGCAAGAAAGACACCCTGTCCCTGCTCAGCAGCGTAGTATAAAGCCACGGTCTGTCCGCCGCATTGTTCAGTTCAATCAGAGCACAGCCGATCTTTCCTTCATTTCTGCCTCAGAGCTCCCTCATTCCTTTTTCTGCTTCTCTGCACTCCCCCATTTGAAAATGCCTTCTTTTATCCACTCTCTGTGGCCACTGCTTCTGGCCCCACTGGCCACTGCCGCCAGTGGCACCTGCAACACCACCGCCCTCAACACGACCACATACTGGTACGATATCACCGTCGACGGCACAACCGTCTTTGATGTCGCTCGCGCCACCAACCGCGGCGTGTGCGACATCGGCCGCCAGAACCTCATGGCGGACGTGACCATCATCCCCAACGTGGGCGAGTCCTTCCTGATACCGGCCGAGGTGTGCGAGCCGGACAACACCAGCTGCCTGCTGCCCAATACCACCGCCACCCGCACGTGTATCTACGGCGGACCACGTCTCTACTACACGGTGCGCGGCGACACCTACGAAGTAATTGCCAGGCGTCTCAACATCACCGTCGAGTCCCTCATGCATGTCGATGGGCCCACCAACGAAACTCTGGCGAACCCGACCTCGCCCACAGCCCTCTTGAACGTTGGCCAGTTCGTCAAGGTGCCCCAGTGCGATCCCAGCCAGTGCATCCTGCAACCATATTCCTTCAGCTGGGGTGTGTACAAGGATCTCGCCGACCATTTTGGGACCACCGTCGGACAGATCATGATGTTGAGCCCTACATACAACTACAGTAGTCTGGCCTTTACCCCCGGGGGCCAATTCCCCCCAATCAATATTCCGATTAACTGCACGGCATTGTCTGACACTGTTACTGTGCTTGACTGAGTGGCACAAGTATATGGATTTGTTGGAACGCGGCCAACGTCATTGTCTCTGCCCTCGCTTGAATCATTGCTACAGTTTGCAGGTCAATGTGCCACTACCATCCTCAAAACACTTGTCAACCTTTTCTTCATTTCTTTGCTTCGGATGCTTACTTTCCGTGATTCACTTTGCCCCATATCAGAGACATGCTATCAGCTCGGGGATTGTTACTACATTTTCAAGCCCTTTGGCCGATCTGGCTCGAGTACGAGGACCAAAGATGTTATATTTTGGATTAGATCTGTGTCAACATGTTGATTTATGCTACTATATTCTATTTGAATTGATTGGTCAACCTCTTCCGCCACACCACAAGCTTGCGTTTTCCAGAATGTTGATTTCTTTCTCAAGCTATTCGATGCTTCCTGGTACTCTGGGACATGGGTGGCGCGGAGGGCTTGAGGGCTCAGGTGGTCAATAGAGTTGGTCAAAGCGTAGGTTGTCTCCGTTCCGCTTGGAATGATACTATAAACTTTCCATCGTAGGATATATACTTGATCGGGGGGAATTGGCCCCCGGGGGTGAAGGCCAGACTACTGTAGTTGTATGTAGGGCTGATGTTAATAAAGAAAGTAAAGAGGGGGCCGCACTTTAGATAGCAGCAGCAAGTGGCTATTCGAAAATTGTGGAAATTCTACTTGATTATGAAGCAGACCCGACCATCTAGAACCATGAACTTGACTTTACGGCGCTTTACGGAGCTGCAGCGAATGACCACCAGCGAGTCATCGAGATAATGCTCAATCATGGGAGCGGGTTGAGTCTGCGAGATGACGATATCCACGCAGCACTTTGGGCAGCGAGAGAAAACAAGTACCTGAAGATTGTTGAGATGCTAGAGAAGCATACAACTGCTAATTGATATTTTCTCTGGTTGGGACGCTGACTTTCACTTCTGCGACAGCGTCTGCTCTTTTCGGAGATCCGCTAGATTCCAGTCAGTCCCATCTTGTTATACTCGCAATTTGAATCAAGGGCCTTGAGATGTAATGTGACAGAATCTGATTTGTGCAAACGTGTAACACTCCAACCTGCTATGAGTTTCTTAAAATCTAAGCCCAAAGCATTTTCTCACTCTAAAATGCAGTAAGAAATATATCCGAGCTAAAAGGTTCAACAAAGTACTACTCGAAAGACTTTGGACAAAGTAAGACAAAATGTGTATTCTGTGAAATTCCAGAGAGTATCAAACCAGATACAATGATGTAGAGAAGAGATGTGCCCAAGATGCTTGGCTGATCAATTGCTCTAGTGGCTGCCTGAAGTCTTAGCCAGCCACACCAGCCACACACGGGTTGGAGAGCAGATTCGGCGATAGCCGAGCCCCACATCGTGACAGCTGGAGGCAATCTTCACCACGCACGACATGCAAACTTCGCCCACGCAAGCCAGCTAGCTGCTTCGGGTATTGGGTAGCTCGTATCGCTAATTGTCTTACTGGTTGTCTCAATGGCTCGAATCTTCTGAGCGCGTCGTAACTTCCTTACATAATTATAGAGAGCTCCCCAACCCGAAGTGCTGTATTCAAGATCTCGTTCTGTCAACACCGTGCGCAAACCCTTCCCAGACCCCCACTTTAGTTATCAGCTGTCAGATCTGAGCTAAATCTTAGTCATACTACTGCCACCATGCCTAGAGAACACAAAGAAGATCCTAGCGATGTACGTTTCCTCCCTTGCTCTTTTTAAACCCCAAATCCTCGGCGGCCTCCCCAAACTGACCCGATTTCCGGAAAAACAGGCCACTTATATCTGCGACACAGATGGCTACCGCCTCCAGCGAGGCTGCTACTACCACGTCCGCCTACCCGGCGGCGACGGCCGCAAGATGAGCATTGTCGCCCCCCAGGACAAGAGATACAACTACTTCGGGCCCCTCTGTTTCGGTCCCGAGCATGCCGCTCTTTTCTCGCTCCACGAGAACAACGAGTTTTGGGCGAGCGATCAGAAGGCGAGACTAAACGTGCAACGCGCGCGGGGCGCCGAGGAGCATGGGATCTCGGCCAGTGTGGATGCCATTTACTGGCACTACAAGAGACTGGGCGAAACATTGAACGGTCATCGAACCTCGTCGGGCGAAACGATCATCTGGGGAGACTTTATGGGGGGTACGTTGCACCTTAGCGAGACCCCGATCGTCGACACGCTGTTCGACGAGAACTATTACCCCGCCGTCTTCACCTTAAGTTGGGATAAGGAGGCAAATGCGCGGATGGGGAACTTCGCGGTGGAGTTTGTCTATGTTGGGGATATGTAGATGGGGTTCTGGCAATATTGATCAACTCCACTGCCCCTGCAACCGCCACTAATACGACCATTATCATAATTTCATGGTGAAAAGTAATCACGAGCGCAGCCTTACCTCTCTGTAATCGTGTATTTCCGCGCCCAGCGTGCATACTTTCGTGTAATCGAGGACCTCTAGGGTCATCCTTGAAGTATCGTGTCTGAGAAAGAGATTTTCCAGCAGGAGCCGATATGCATGCAAACCGCGAGCAGATCGTTCCGTTCCGCATCAGCCGCGGTTCGCAAGTGCCCAGCAGCTACCTAGTACGGAGCATCAATTCCCAATTGGAAAGAAAAGGTTAGAGTGGATCAGGTGGCTGATCGACCATCTCCTGTTTTGTTCTCCGCCAAATCGATGATAGGACGACGGAACTGAGTGCGGGGCTGAATCGAGCCCGGACAAACGATGCAACGCATTGTGGCAGTGCTGCAATACAACGGGAGTAGTCTCTTCACTAGGTTACCGGAAGTCTAGACTTCCAGAAAGCTTCCAGCAAAATTTCTAACCTCCTTCTCTAAGCGAAGGCGGTTGCCGAGGCAACCATCATTTAAGAGATCTGTGGCCAAGCCTATCCTCAAAAATGAGGAGCATGCTCAGTCGCTATCGAAAGAAACCAAAATAATGCCCGTAACTGACTACTCAGATCTGTCTAAATATCTTGAACTGGATGTATTCGTGGCGTATGCGCGGGATTGGGGGTTTGATAGTCTGTGCCATCGCAATGAGGCTGGCTGAAAAATGGCCAGCCGAGTTAGGGCTGCGCGGAGGCGCAGTGATCGTCGTGACTCACCAAGTATGGGGTCGGGCCGCACCAGCCCTTCGGTATTTCTTGACATGAGATGACGTTTAGTTAGTTTAGTTCTGGACCATAGTACGTAGTTCATGGCCTGGAACCAGGTATGTTATCTAGAGCACTGGCTATTGGAAAAAAAAGGTGGAATGCAACGCTGTCATGTTCGACTACAGACTCACTGGCTAATTCGCTGGCAGAATCACCCTGTGCTACACATTACATCTCATATTATTTTGAACATGTGAATTACCAATGAAAGAAAAGTGAATTTGGTCATATCGATACTCCTTTCACTTTGAAACAGGCAAATACAATTGTCAAGTGAGTTGTTAATCAGCCACAGGCAAGGCTTAGTCCCTTTTGGCTGGACTAATACGAAGACGTTCCCCGACAACGGGAGTGGAGACCCGGTGGGTTTTTGAGGCTTGTAACAATCAAACACGCAGTTACGTTCGAGCTGAAAGTGAGGATAATCGGGTCGTGCAAGTAAATCCCCTGAAGGTTTTCATGAGCTACAAGGAAGTATTTAACAGCCAGAGAATTCGTCCATCTGGGAGTCTTTAGCTCAACATCTCTCCACCTTCCAAATCAACAAACATCACTATGACCGCGCTCTGGGATTATGCGTCTCCCGTGGACGATGGTGATGAAGTCTTATCCAGTGTAAAGGAGCTGACAGGTAGGAAAATGTTATGGTCTTGCGAGAAAGAAAATTGAATAACATTGAATGACAGAAGATACCTCATCTGCAGCATCGGCACAAGGCTCAGCTCCCAGCGAAGTTCTCAATCTCTACCGGTTGAGCCCCGACAAACCGTGGACGAAGCAGATTCCGAAAGACCTGGACGAGCCGGTCGAAAGCCTCGAACCCGTAAAGTCCCCCTTGATAATCCGGTGGACGAAGAACGAGGAAGCCCGCTGGCAGGCCCGTTCTTTCACACTGGGGAGCGAGCAGATCAGGGAAGCTCTGAAGCCAGCTTTCGCCAATTATGCTGGCATCACACTGACCCTGGAGACCCTCACGTTCGAGTACCCATACGTGCCGTTCGTGCGCCGGTGGCAACAATTCTGCCAGACACGCGAGGATACGCGGGACCCCGCAATCCGCTCGTACCTCGACCTGCTGCACCGGATTCTGGAAAACGAGGTTGGCGCCATCCTGACCCGGCGGGCGGACCTGCTCAAGAACGGGGTCATCACCCACGACCTCCTGTGGACGGTCTTTATCCCACAGACAGTGCTCTTCAGCGCGCTGAACGGCGCCCCACGTGCGTACGAGTGCGTAGACTCATTCACCCACGGCGAGGGCGGCTTCGTCGAGGTCAAGACGAGGTATATTGACTACGACGGGGAGAAGTACCACTACGAAAACGAGGGTTTTGAAATCTGCCCATTCAAGGGCACGATGGCTCTCGACGCGCTGCAGATCTTCCCTCTGGCAAACCACCGGGACGCAGAGGCCATCCGGCAGCGGTTGATTGCACGCGGAAAGGTCTGGGAATCATACGACGGCTCGCATTACAGGCATGTGCGGGAGCATGGGCGCGTGATGATTGACCCCGCCGGGTACCGGCGGAATCACTATAACAAGTCGCACGGATGGGAGACTGAAGTCACCGGGCTCTCGACATCCGTAACCGACGAGCACCGGCTGCTGGCCACCCCGTTGGTGCGCGGCTTCTCGTTGCGGAAGAAGGAGTGGCGGGCATTTTTAGTCGATGATGTCGAGGATATCGTCTGGAACAAGGACGCGTTCGAGTCCTTGGTCCTCCCCCGTGGGCAACAGGATCTGAAGAAGTTGATTCTCGCTGTCGCTCGAGCCCAGTCGCGTGACTCGTTTGATGATGTGGTTCAGGGTAAGGGCCAGGGAGTTATCCTGCTTCTAAGCGGCCCGCCGGGGGTGGGTAAGACCCTAACAGCGGAAAGTATTGCCGAAGTTATGAAAGTCCCGCTATATGTGCTGGGGGCCGGGGACCTCGGGACAACTGTTTCCAACGTGGAAGCAAAGCTGGAGGAAGTCCTCGAGCTCGTGCCTCGATGGGACGCAGTGCTTCTGATCGACGAGGCCGATGTCTTCCTCGAGGCCCGCACGGTATCAGATTTGGCCCGAAATGAACTGGTTTCGATCTTCTTACGAAAGCTAGAGTACTACGAGGTACGTATGCACCAGCTTGAAAACAGGCAAGTGGCAACGTTGACGTCTAAACAGGGCATCCTATTTCTCACGAGTAATCGCGCGGAGAACATCGACCCGGCCTTTGACTCTCGTATTCATATTTCCCTTCAGTACCCGGACCTTGATGCTGTGTCCCGGCGGCAGATCTGGGCGCAGTTCTTACGATCTACCGCGGATGTTACGGAGGCGCAACTGGATAGCTTGGCGGGATTGGAACTTAACGGCCGACAGATCAAGAATGTGCTGAAGACTGCGCATCTCCTGGCGCGGGATCAAGAGCGAAGACTGCTGTTCGCTGATCTGGAGACGGTGATCAAGTTGAGATCTCTGAGCGGGAAGCCCCCAACAATATGGCAGAACTTACTCAAAAGCTTAGGGCTTGCTTGGCTTGGCCTAGTCTAATACGCATTCCGAGTCTGTTTTATCAACCAAAGTAGTTCTCTCTTGCCAAGTATGATATATTCGGACTGAATTTGTACTCCAGACTAAATTGTTCTTGTCCTTTGGTAACCTAATGCGGCTCCAACACCCTGACTCTACATATGGTCTGGCGAGGTCGATGACATGGAATTTTTCTTCCTTGGGCGGTGCTGTCCTTGCGTGAGATTATTGACCGTGACCGTCAATGTCGGGTCCGCTGTCATGCCATGATCGATCTGTAGAGATCCTTGAATACTTGAATATTTCGACGTTTCTCGATTCCCGCAGGACACATGAATTTGCATGAACCAAAGTAGGGGCGTTTATGACCCGGTTCAAAGGTATCCCGAAGAGTCCCCGTTCCTTGGGGTACTTAATTCGGAGCGTCGCGGAAGATGGAGAAAGGGTTCCGACCATGATCGTAAAGAAAGGAGTGTACCTCTTCGTCGAGCCAAATGCCCAGGTCCGGTCGAGGGGGCCAGGGGGCAATTGCAACTTTCAGCTGGGGTCTCAACCCTGGGTCTCTTTTCGAACTGAAACCTCTCGCGAATCTTGTACAAGAGATCTCTGTAATTGCCCCCGTTATCTAGGAATCCCGAGAAGCTCATTTCGATCTTTCGGAGGGCTGGTAATTGATCCAGGAGGGATATCACGTCGACATGGATAACGATAAACCGAAATAGTTTGAAGTTTTGCAGTCTAGACCAGCTTACCACTGGGAAGAGAGTTTGAAGAGAGGTGAAATGAAAGCGAGATGTTCTCTCCTCGGGCGCTCCGTCCATTGTTGACCCTGCCATCTTAAATTAGTCACCGAGTCGATCTCGATTGTCGTATAGAGACTGAAATGTTCCAAGCTCGATGCCTCACTCAAGGCGCGACGTAGGTTCCCGTTGCGAAAGGTGCGCCCCTCCCCATATTCCTGGCCACGAACAATGCCACGAACATGCCACGAACAATCAGGGGAAGGTCCAGACGGCGAAATCCGGGGCGTTGCAGCAGGGCTGGTGGAAGATGGTGCAATTGAGTTCCGTATCCAGCTGATTAACATTCAGGGTTAGCTCGACTACTCAGTGGTTAGGATGCTGGGCCAATGCACGCAGAATAAGCCGGGCTCCCCGCCACTGCTCTTTGACATTTTCCAGTAAAATGCCCCAGTCCTCAGCCTCTGGCGTAGGTTCTCTCTCCGCCGCTGTCTGCCACCCATGCGGGATTGGGTAGTTGAATCCTTTGGGAAATGCCCTGATCATCGGCGTCTCGTAGACCGGCTGATATAGCCAACCGTGAGCGGCAGGGGTGATGGTAATTCTTTCTCGCGCAGGAAAATGTTGAAGGCCATAGACCAAAGCCTCCGCGTCGCTCTGACGAACCACAACTTCAGCTTGCTGGACAAGGAGGTTCTGATAATACTGCCAACAGATCCACAGCGACGGCCGCGTATCCTGCTGGGCTGCACACTCCGCGTTGTACCATCCATCTTTGTTTCGATCCATCCGCACTGGCCGTTTATCAAGATTATTCTTACAGATCGCGGCCAACCACTTTGGGCAGCTATTGCTCTCCTCTTTATCGTCGTCCGACCCGATGACTGCATCAAAGTCATACGGGTCAGATTCTGCTGTTGGATCGTCGAACAGAAGAGCATCATCCTACATGATCTCCGTTCTCTGTTTTCGAAAGGATAGATGTTCTGCGACGGCACGAAAGACCCAGATATCTAGCGGGTTGGCAGAAAGGAAGACGCGAGAGAGACGGCGGCGAGCAACATCGCAGAGAAGGCGGCACGTCGAACACAGCGATTTGATCTCGCGGTTTGATAGTGTTGAGATTATCAGGTGAAGCACTCCAGATGGTAATGATAAGAGAGGCATAGTGACCTTGAAAGTCAAAAATGGGGATGCATGGAGGCAGTAACTGCGGGTTTTCAAATGGTGTTAAGGTGGGATGGTTAGGAAGACGCAGCTTATATAAAACCGCATGAGCTGGTGAATGTCAGACAGCTGATCTATATTAACTGCCCGCCACTAGTTCAGGGGCCATGATAAAAGCCACTTCGGGAATTTATCCCTGCCAACTTGGAACCTTAACAATCTAGTGTGGCACACATCACATCACACTAGTTCTATCTGGTCCAAGCTTTCTACATTCTGCCCTGTCCGCTGAATTTGCATCTGGCTGTGGTCCAAATACATCAAACCATGCTTCAGGTACCTTTATCTGTATTATGGTCCATGTCCCTTGCTACTAGACCATATTGACTTGTTTTGCTAGTTTTTTGAAGTCCTAATTTATAGATGACCCATGATCCTATAGCAAAGATAAATGATTCGAAGGGTTTATAATACCATCCGAGATTGCACTTTCCCAGTGAATTTACGGTTCATTTTCTTATATAGGTCAAAAGCCCTTCTTCAGGGCCAGCGCAATCCTCCTCGAGCTCCCTGGCTAAGAATGTCATTGGAGGGTGGAAATGCTCCACAGTACCAGGGGGTCATATGTGCTCCAAGGCTGTAGAATTTGTGAAATGAGGTTTATTGGTTTGTGAATTTGTGCTTACGGGCCCTTGCGTTAAGACGATAATTGGTTTGGTTGACACCGCTATCCTTGGTTGGCACCGCTCTCTCTCTACGACTACTCGACCCTGAGGTTCGCAATATGAGGTTCCTCCGGTCTCTATCTACGATCCATTCAGTAGCAACACGAATGGCCTGTTTGACCCGCTGAATACGTTCTATGGTGTAGCTTCCTCTTAACAGACAATCGAAAAGCCATGGTCTTATTAACTCACCGTTGATGAGAGATAAATGGAGTGACGTCATATCACGTTTCCCTGGTTCAAACGTGGGGTCGAATGTATCTCGAGGAGAGGAAATGAGAGACAGGGACGATAGCTTAGACATCTGAGTTTACACTCTAGGATGGCGGCCTGAAGAGCATATGCACTTCAAATGTCGAACAGAAGGTTGCTTAATATGCAAGGGATCAATTGCCCTCGCTGCCACTTGTTCCCTTGCCCTCAGCAGCCAACAAGACGTCAGTGAGTTGGCATTCGGATTCCGTTATGTACATCTCATGCATGAGCCTGTCAATTCTGAAAAGACTCAGAATGACCCTACCAATACTTGAGCGGGTCTTGGAATAGTATGTTTAATAACGACAATGGTTGTGAGTATAACTCAGGCAGTGGTTCGGGAGCCGGATTCACAAACATATTCGTAGGAGAAAAAGTTCTAAAGTCTGGCACAAGATATCAAGACGCTTCAGCACTCGTATCCTCGACAAAGTGTTTATCTGTTAGGATACGAGGTCAAATCTTTGGAAACCAGCGATTAAGCTTGAACTAAGTGGCCGGGTACCCATGGATAGCAAGGGGTTGGCGAAAAGGTTTTTTTACCACGATTCCGCTGTTCTGCATCCTTGTTCAGACCCACTCTGCCTTAACCACCCGTACAAATGAAGCTGCAGACAAAAACAAGGCGTTTAGAGTCTTGTTTGAACTATCGGTACGACTCGTAATCCCAAAAACCAAGCCCGATGGCTTCCCATTCCTTGTCCTCCATCGTTTTCCATCTTTCGGGACCCTGGCTCATGTACATACAATAAACACTGGAAAGATGGACCGGGTGGCAATAGCTGGCTATCTTGTGATTCACAATATCTTCGGTTGACTCCTTACCTAGTACAACATGTTATAACTATAAGGGGATTGCACTGGCAAACTTCTCGCCCACTTTCCTATGTGTACTTTCAGCTTCCTTTTACAACGTCTGATCTGGCCTGAACTAACCTTCTAAGGGCTGAAGTCGCTCTACACTGACTAACTCAACATGCGTCTTGAAATAGCGTTGGGCCTACTCACAGCAATTGATGCTGTGAGTGCTGCCGGTCCATGCTATTGCTGTGATGTTCTTATTCGAGTGGTTAATCCAGAATTCACAATCTCCGGTGGGGCCGGAAACTGTCAAGATATGAAAGGTGAGATGGGCACGAGTTGTTTCGACCAAGCAAACAGCAAAGCTCTGATCACAACTCTCAGGCTGCAAGCCCGCTTCCTGCACGAAGACTTACGTATTTTGTCCGAAACCTTATGCTGTATGTGTTCTCCAACTTTCATTCTGATTGTGATCTAATCTCAGTGTAGTTTTCCATCGATCTACCCGATCACGTGTTGTGCAAATTTGAGCCTGGGAAGGAGCCAGGACCACCGTCTTGAGGATTGACTGGGTTTGTTTTCTGTTGCGTTGAATCGCTGGCAGTTCCAATATGTCACCTTGCCAAAAGTACCTTGCGAGTTGTTGGTACCGAATTGACAGCTGTTTTCCCTTGTTGATCAAGCGGGAGCATACTAGATCGGCACTGCCATACCATAAAACGGATAATATCTTGCAGCGCGATTTGGGGAAAGACTCGTAAGGAGGTGAAATAACGATTCTTCCTTACAAGGTTTGGCTTCTTCATTCGGTCGCGTCAAGGGATTGTCCATCGACTATTCCAGTGAGATGTGTTGCTTGTGTTGTAGAGTACAGCCCCTGAGGGAACCTTGCCTATCGATATCGAAGCAGTCGTCCAGACAAGCATGTCGACTGGAATGCGTCAGTGATGCCTGAAACTTGTCACCGGGTGGCAATACAAAGTAATATAATTGATTGCTACCAAATTCTACAATATCGCCTAGTTCCTCCTCGAGCCGAGGTGAGCTCTAGTCCGGTCCTCTAACGGCCGGTGTTAGGAGGCTATCACCGCCCACTATCTCCGGTCCCGGTCATGCCATTCCCATCCCGCAAGGGATGCAGACAGGCACTCTGATCCTTCCTTCTTCTCCATTCCTCCAGATCCCAGGAATAAAAAACCCAGACAGTCAATCAGCCAAGATGCTCGGCAGCAAGACCATTGACCATGCGCTCTCTCTCCTCAAACAAAATCCATCCATAACCCTAGGTCTAAGTCTGGGCGCCCACCGCAACATCCAACCAGGCCAATACATCCCACGAGCCGGTCCGTCTCGCGCTCCCACATTCCACAATCATTCATTATCTGCGCAAGCAATTCCTGGAGAATCGAATCTAACAGAAAGACAAACAGACGCCCGCACCGCACCAGACCTCACCTTCCCCGTCCCCGACCCCAACCGCATGTACATGGTGGTTAACCTGGACCTCGACGCCCCCTTCCCGGCCTTCAGCTTCCTGGGCCCGATCCTGCACTGGCTTCAACCCGGTCTCCGTCCCGTCCCTACGACGGCGACATCGGCCCCGGACCAGACTACCTACGGGTTCGAGGTCACCGCCCCCTTCGTGGCGGATTACATCGGGCCCGGTCCCCCGCCCGGTAGCGCGCCGCATCGCTACGTCTTCTTCCTGTACGAGCAGCCGGCCGGTTTCGATGTCGAGAAGTACGCGTCCCAGGAGGGGAAGACGGTTGGTCGCTGGCCTCGGTTGCGGTACGACTGGGATCGATGGGTGCAGGAGGTGCAGTTGGGGGAGGTGGTGGCGGTGAATTACTTCACAAGTAATTAATACTTGCGCTGTGGTGCTTGCTTGGGGAGGTAGAGCCGGTTCCGGGAGTGACTACCTTGCTTGGTTTGGGGGGCCGCGGGGCCTGTGGGGCCGGTACCGGGATAATAAGCCGGCCCCGGGTGGTAACTAGTTATGCTGATAAGATAAGGCCTTCGCGATGGGACAGCGTCATGACTCGGCCACGAATCGTCATCTGCCCTCTCTCGGTCTCGGCGTCCTGCATTCGAGCGGAATGTCTGCGGTTTATCATAGCGAACTGAAATTCTGAGCTTTTGTCTTGTTGCACAATCACCGAAAATCTCGTATCAATTTCTACAGCGCCATGTTCCTCTCATAAGCACAATCTAAATAGGCTCTGCCTCGACATAAGATCCTGCGTTTCCGCCCAGGAACTTTTCATCTACTCTTTCCTATAAGATCACTAAAGCTCATAGACACTACTATTCCTTCCTTTGGGACACACTAGCCGAAACCAGTCATGTTAAGTCGGATACATTCAGAAAGCTATGAGCTGGAACATATGTCCGTCCCTACTGGGCACGAGGAGCGTACCACCAGAATCAAAATTGATTTGTTGTTCTCGAGACACCCGGGGTCATCCAGCTTCTGTTATCCTTAGAGTCTTCCGTCACAGTCGTAGAAAGTAGAAAAAAATACTTCCGCGATGATATGCATTCCTATATATGTTAGACCTAAGCGGCACAGAAGCTGGAGTCTATCACATACCACCCCAGAGCAACCATACGGCCCGTGATTTCGGATTGAACCCTGCATCTCTGCACCCTATTTGTCCTGGTTCGGAGCAGGAGTCTCGTCAGGGATGTATTTAGCTAATGTGATTGACCCGTCGGATGCAGTCTCGGTGACGATCCGGGCAACAGCGATGTCGGAGAACATGGTGAGGGTGAGGAAGAAAGAGAGAGAAGCAATTGATTGGAAGATCTTCATCTTGTGCGGTGTATGTCTGAGCAGGATATCGGAGCAGGATTGGAATCTCGAATGATGGGAATTTGTTCAGGACTAGAATCAGGCCCAGGAGTTGGCTCTGTATCTATATCTATACCTCTACCCTCCAAATACTCAGCCACCATGATTGAAAGTTGCAGCTTGGATGCCATGTAAAGATCTTGTGGTCGAGGGTTTGGAGTCTACCGTTATCACATACGGTATGGGACCAACTTTCATAGGTTGTGAGTGATCTCGATGACGCGCAGAATGTGGATGACTGCGATTAAGGTCATGTGGTTTTATGCTGGAAACAGAGATACTGTTGATCATGCTGAAAGCACAAGCATGTAGCAATAGGTTGAAACAAGTACTGTGAATGGTTACCAGTCATGTGCTGATGGGGTTGCGACTGTGGTCCAAGGAAGACATGAACTTGGTGTCTACACTTTAATTGTCCTCGGGTGGGTGTGGAAACTGATCCATGGTCTAGGCGTGCTCCGCCCACGCGAGAGTGTTCTGGCCTGGGTGACTGATGCTCTCAGTACACACATGTAGTACATGCGGAGATGAAGCCTCATTGAATAAAGTTACCGCGGCGGGTCCAGGCCGTTTGCGGCGAAATAATTAAGCAGTGAAAGTATAACTGAGCCGGCCCACTTTGCGGGAGCCAGATCGAGCAGCATAGATCGATCGAATCGATCTGAGCAGGAAGTTTCTACAGCGACTTCCACTGCATGATAGGGGTCGAGAAAATAGTAGCGAGGCATTGAAAAAATCGCGCATACCATTGAAGGTGAGATCGTACCGTCACCAACTCGGTGCTGCGGGTTATCATGGTGTTGAGCTCGAGAGTCCACTTACCTACAGTCTGGTCTAGACTTCGAGGCGGGTCTGTCGAAATGTTGGTACGTAAAATGCACTGCGCCAAGGTATCAATTCATTTTTGATCTCGGATCCTGCCGTATCACAATGCAACCTCTCGAGTATCCCACGTGTGAAGTTCATGGCGCCCCCCCCCCCCCAACCCCCAGTCAGTTTGCAACATGAGCAGCATTAAAGTACTCGATGGCCTGTAGAGTCATCAAATCCCAGTTCGATATCATTCATACCTGCTGGCCTATCAAGGCAAGGATTTCCAGACAGTCAATCTTCACGTCCTCCAACAATACCCTTTCCACAGTCAGTAGGCCTTGAGAATGTCATTCTCAAACCTAATCGCCAACCGTAGATGCCCTACATTCCCGCACAGCCCCCTTCGCCGCAAGTAACCTAAACCCAAACGCCGTTTGTCTATCGATTGTACCAGGGAATTCGCTGTCAGCCGATACTTGGCATGGAGTCTAGATTGCAATTTCGGGACCTGCGGTGCATCAAAGCAGCAGAAACATCATTCCTCATCATCAAAGCTCCCCGTAATCAGGGACGTCATCGGTAGAGTGTGTGGTGTATATAAATGTCGCCGTGGGTCTAGAAATCGAATTCAGGAAAAAAGAGGCTGGGATGACCCTTCCAACTACTGCTTTATACCCATCCTACCGTTGAACATGGTCAAGCCTACAGTTCTTGCGCTACTGGCGCTAAGTAAGCCAAACATCCAAGCACACACGCAGCTCAAAACAAGATACTAAAGTCATCAGCCTCCCCTGCTTGGTCAATGCCCCAGACCGCGGTGACCAACCTCGCCAAATGTACCGACTGGTGTTACAAGAACTACGCCAACCCGTCGGCCACCTGCGTGTTTCCTGCGTTGACGGGAAAGGGCCCGTGCTATGTCTGCGGTCCGTTCAAGACCTCGCAGTCACAACAACCGTGCAACGGAGCTTGCACGGATACCAACACCGACTCGAAGAATTGCGGCGCCTGCGGTAACGCGGTAGGTCCAGACCCTGTGTGCTCTCCCCCCGTGCAAGCATTCCCAGGGTAACCGTGATACTTAGTGCCCGAATGCTGGGAAATGTACCCTGGGCAAGTGTTGTAATCCCGCCGGTACCTTCGGGTGCACTATCGAGAATCTTTCAACGTTCTGTTGTCCGCTGGATCCCTCTGGTGGGATTATAGGGTGTTATCTTGGAGGTAACCCAACAGGCACATGCCTGTGAGGCTGTTCGGGATAGGCAATAAGAAATGCCGGGAGCGGCGTTCATGATACAATACTGTCTTTGAAGTTCTATGCACCAAACGTGACTCTCTCATAGCTCTGTATATCAATTTTAATAGGTGGTGCATTCCAAGAATGATAAATCATGCATCCCGCAAGCAGGCAGTGGGGACAAGACGTATCTAACTTGCGGGCATGTCCTTAATCCCGTCGACAACAATACACCGAAACATATCATCTCCAATGAAGAAAGTCACCTAAGCCACGCGCGCCAGAATCCCACCCAAATACCCATCAACCCGAGCAACCTCGCCCAAGGACGCAACCATGCCCACATACCCATCCGGCCGCACAACCACGAGTGCACCATGCGCGGGATCAACGCCGTAGATCCCATACGCATCAGCCACCTCATAGCCACTATAAAATGACATCTCCGCGTGCTTCTTTACACACGCCGGAATATTGGTCCAGGATACCGCACCAGGTAACTCGGGATGCAAGACAATCTGCTCGAGCAGCGACGGGGGAAATTGCTGAATCAGGCCCGCCACGTCCTTCAGCGCAGTTGCGGATACGCCGTTCGGAGTCAGTAGGTCGACGGAGAGGAGTGACAGGATGCGAAAGCGCCCGGTAGATGCTAAGTCTAGAAGGTTCATCAATCTCAGTCAGCGACGGTTGTCCTCTCACGGATCAAACAGGGAAAGTCAACCTACCGTCATGGATATCCCGGTGCGCTCCATCCGCAAATCGCTTCAGCTTGACATTGAGTAAGCGGCGCCCAGGCCGGAGAATGCCGGAGAGGTAGTCATGGCCGCTGACGACGGGCTTCGCGGTGCCAGGCGAAGGCGTCCGGTCGACGGCCAGGCTCTCCACATACTCGACGCCGCAGCCGCTGGTAAACTCACAGCCGGTGCTGAACATGTCGACAAATTCGGCGTGAGAAATTCCGGACTTGGAATCAGCCGTGCCCACTTTATCTGAAAAGCCGGTAGAGAACTTTCTGTCGAAGTCGATCAGTTGCTGGGCGTTGGCGTGGCGTTCGATGTTGTATGTGTCGAGTAGCGTATTCCCTGATGTAGACGGTGTGAGTCCGTTGACGTGGTAAGCGAGCTTCCATGCTAGGTTATATGAGTCCATCATTGATACATTCATGCCTTGGCCGGCCTGCATAATTGATATTTGGTTAGTGGTGTCTATAAATGTGGGTGTAGCTGCGATTCTTTACCTTCGGGCTGTGTGTATGGCACGCTTGATCCTCGCGTTAGTCCCAGACATTTCCCCGAGAAGTGATCAAGACGTACCGTCACCAACGATAAACACCCTACCAACCCCAGTCTTATCCTTCACAATAAACTCAGGACAGACCCTCTGCCCGATCTGGTACGCAGCCCACCAATCAACCGCATCGTCCCTCTTGGGCCGGATATAGTAGGGTTGGAACACGTCTTCGATCTGCTTCAAGATCCCTTCTAGCGTCACCTGCGACCGTCTGCCCCTTGCATCCTTCCCCAGGTCCGCATCCGCATCCTTTCCCTCGGGGTCCACGAGGCCCGGAACGTGCACATAGATGCGAGTGATGTACTCACCGGTACAGATGCGCTCGCGGGGGATGACCATGACGGAACCGGCCCGGGAGTGAATCGCACAACGCCGGCGGATGTCCGGGAAATCCGTGTCGACCACGAGATCCACCACGCCCCAGATGTGGTCGAGCGACTGGCCTTCGAGCTGCAGCCCGACGGCCTTGCGGACCATCGAATGCGCCCCGTCCGCCCCGACCAGGTGCTTCGTGCGAAGAGTCCGTCGCTGGGTGCCATCGACCTCGATCTCCACCAGCACGGGAAACTCCGCGTCGCCTTGCTCATCGATCCGCAGGGACACGAGCTTGGTGTTCCGCAGCACCCCGCGCCGCGAGTAGCGCAGCAGGTCCTGGTCCATGATGCGCTCGATGCGGCCCTGGTGGATGGTGGCTTCGTACGGGAACCGGGCCGGCGGGATCACCTGCGGTACGACGGTCTGTCGCTGGATGATGTTGTGGCTGCCGCCGGGGCTCTCCGCCTGGTTCCAGAAGGCAAACTCCCACATCTGGCACGCCTCTCGCTCGATCTCCTCGGAGATTCCCAGGGTCTTGAAGACCTCCAATGTGCGGGGCTGGACTCCGTCGGCCTGGCCGGACTTGAGGGTGCTCGGCTTCGAGTCGATGCATAGAAGAGACTCGTCAGTTAAGCCGTACCTTGCGAGGAGTAATTGGAGCATCAGCCCGGCGGGTCCGGCCTATCGTTCGTGACGAGAATTAGTCTTTGATCATCGGCACAACTCCTCAGGACTAAGCCCTTTGGTTTGCTATGAGGAGGCTTAACCTACTCCGACAATGAGTACTTCATATCGTTCCACATCATTCGGCGTAGAAGGTACGAATGCCGGTGCCAAGCGAGGCAGTGGGGGAGCCAACGACGGCAGGACCCTAAGGTCACGCCAGCTAGAGGCATTTTCGGTGAAGAGCGGCATGGCGCGATTGGCTGGGAGATTGAATTGTATGTCGACCTAAGCACGGCAGGAGATGATATGATTTAGAATCTCGGACTTTTGGTCTGCAACAACGGTACATAAGCTTCCATCTGTCTCTGTATTGCGGGGGCTGGGCGTGGAGAAAGACGGGGGAAGGAGACTAAACCCCGCAGCCAGGATGAGCCTTCGGTAAATGAAACGGCTATTATACAGCATGAGGCCTGTCCTATCATCAGTCCTCAGAGTAAGGCCCTAGAAAAAGCTGAGTCCCTCGGTTTGTTCGTGTCAGGGCACCCCGCCGGCCACCCCGCCTCGTCCCCACCTTGCCCGGAACAGCGTGGTGGGGTGACTACAAAGTGGCCGTCAGCCCCCCTTGGCCCTTGGGAGGATGATGGTTTTGGAGATAGATGCTTACAAACCGGGTTCTGCGTTGGATGCTAGTGGTCTATGCACCATGGTAACCCTCGATTGCGGCACACAATACCGATGCGAACGAAGATGAAATGCCCCATCGTCCGACTCGACTCAACATATCAATCAAACGGTGCACCTGATTGGCGTCTGCCAAGATCCAGTCCCTGCCGACCTTCCCGAGTGATCCAGGCGGCGCCGCATGGCTATCTGACAGCTGGACTTCCGGGGCCTCGAACGCCTTGACGTCGACTCCTTGTTGGCCTCCAATTCGAGTAAAGGCGAACCAACACAAAGCGGCGTGAAACAGCCCTCGAGGGATGTGGATGGCCGGCTCAGCGGCGACCCGCATTTTCTCCACGTAGCGCTGCAGCAGGAATGCATGAATCAAGCATTTACTGGCGGCGAGTGAGCTCGACCAGGAACGCACAAGAGGGTAGCTAGCTTGCACAGCAGACTCCCCATCCCGGCCGCTGGCTTGTTCCAACAGGTCGAGATCGGCGTAGATGGCTATGTAGGTGGAGTGCCACAAGATCTGCAACGCAAAGGGGTCATTGTCCTCGCCGTGAAGAGTGGACTGAGTGCTGTTTCGCCTCCACCACCACATGAGCATGTTGGACAATCTCCCCACTTCCTGATTATCAAGTGTATTCGACCGTCGAGCCTCACTGACGTGAGCACTGATACTCTCAAGTAGTCCGTAGGCTGCAAATCTAGAATCTGCTGCATCACTTGGGAGGATATTGTCGAGGTACGTGTTTGACAATCGAGGACTCGGTGGAGTCGTAGTGAGTTGGTAAACTCTGGCCCATCTCACCGCTGTAGGCGCCGTGAACAACGCATCCGAAGCCAAATGAGGGTACTGCGAGAGCCGGTGCTTGCAGATAGGCTCATGATGCAATAGGCTCGCGAGCTCCGCGTCATGAATATTCAGGGCGATTTTGACCCTCAATCGCTGCTCGCGATCGATCCACCGACTCCACTGATCGTCCAGGGACGCTTCCTCGGAATCGAGATCGCGCGGGGCGGAGGGCAGTGGCAGCGCATTCCTGTCGGCCTCACGCGCCCAGGCCATGACCGTGCCGTGCAGAACACCCGCCAGAATAAGGTCCTTGGGACGGCCGGAGAGAATGGCAAATGTCTGGCCGATAATGGCTGCTTGGACCATGGACAACGCGTCGGAGCAGCTGCGGGCCAGGACCGACTCCCAGGACGCCAGAATCGCTTTGTTCAGCCTCTCAAAGAGTCGAGTCCCTTGTGCGACCGCGTGCGACGACCCGACAAATAGGCTTCCAACTGAACAGATAGAGATGAAGAGTAACGAGTTCTCGGTGGTGGGCTTGAATGAGGGCACATGGACGATCGGTAGAAGGGGGTGAAAGCGAGTGAAGAACTGATTGGCGAAGAGATTGAGTTGCTCCGCTGATGGCAGTGCCTCATCGTGCATGCGAGGTTGGAGCCTCTGTGACAGGCCTGTTCGATAGTTTTCGTCAGCCGCGAGGTTCCCTTGACCAACTTCCCCGCCCCGACTGCCGGAACTGTTCTGGGGGGCAGGCATGTCCTCTGGGACAGTCAGACGCGTAAACCATTTCCGCCTAACGGTGTCAGCTGGCAACTCCGCAGTCTGCGTTGAGCTTGGGGTAAGGAAGGCGCCGGTGTCGGTCAAGCTCGGGATGGACGGGATGGGAGGCAATTGCGCCCATTCCGAAATCGCCGAGGTCAAGGTGAAATCCAACGCGTCGACATCGAGAAGCGCTCCCGGGAGCCAAGAGGAGCTGGACTCGCTCTGCTGGATAGAGTTGACAAAATCCAACTGATGCTCTGGCTCCAGGTAGTTGCCTGTTGGTGCATCTGAAGGGTTGGAGGTCTCCTGAGACAACGGCGTCGACATAGCCATCGCGGCTACTCGGCGCTCTCGAGGCTGAGGCACCGCCGTTTGATGAATCTTTGCGTGTCGGCGTAATACATCGCTGCATCAGGACACATTAGACTGCGGTAGAAAGAGCCAACTTGTGGGCTGTAGAGGAGCAGGGGCCCACCTCCTGGAATACAACCTGCCACAGATCAGGCATTCATAGGGCCTGTCATTAGTGTGACTCCGTAGGTGACGCGTGAGATGCTCGGCTTTGGAGAAGGTCCTATTACAGCTCAAGCATGTTCTACTGCGTGTAGCACTCATTTTCGGGGCGGTTGATGGAGATTTGGTCGATGGTGACAGAAGGATGAATTTAATGAATTAACAGTACAATGCATCTCCGGTCGGTCCGATTGCGGGGGATCTCCCGATCACGTGATAGTACATCTTCCCCAGTAGAACTACTCGGCAGAACAAGGCAGAATCTACGATTAAGTTATTAGTTGGTACAGGTCGGTTAAGCAAAAGGCCCTTGGTTCTCACGCTTGAATCATTCTGTCTGAACTGGGTTAGTGGGGGTGAGGACGCCGAAAAGAACAGCTTCCTTAGACAGGTGTGGATAGACAAAGACTCCCCCGTCCCTGAATAAAGTGTATTGAAGTGTCCACCAACCACCTGTAGCCTGGCCAACAAAGTAGTTCTCTCGTGGCTCATACATCTCTTCAAAGCTTGCCGAACAATGCGTGTCATGAGCTTTGATAAGAGCCAAGCCACACAAAGAAGCCAACAACAAACCATGACCATCAAGATAAGCGTAGCCAAGCCCGCAGCATATAAAACGGACTGGTCCCACATCGTTTCCCAGAGAGTCTACACTTGAGGCTAACAGCTGTCCCAGCTTTCCAGTAACAACTAGTCAGAGGATAACAACAAAACCTCTACAGCACCATGGAAGCCCCCACGATCGTCCATCCCTTCGAGGAGGGCGTCCCCTTCGAATACGAGTACGTGCCGCAACCCGAGTTCATCTACGACGGCCAGACCCCACCAGGGATCGAATGGTGCGTCGTGGTTGTCTCGGACGCCAAATGGCACGAGGCCCGCGACGTGCTGGCGGTGAATCTGGGCGGGCACGAGTGTCTGGACTGTACATTTCCGATAAGCAGATACCACTGTCACTTCGTGGATGAGGAGACGGAGTTGATGGTCTTCCTGCTCGCGGAGACGGAGCTGGCCGCGCTGAAAAGGTCCCGGGATGATCGTGGGTCGTTTGGGCCGCCAGGTGTGGCCGTGTATTGATTGGTGCTTGGTTGTTAGATTTCTTGGCTGTGAGGTTGCTTAATTGCTAGATTGCGTGGGGACGGAAAGTAGCTGCAATGGTATCTCTTGCCTTCCTACGGTCACTTCAACTTTTGCGAATGAATTAGTATCAATGCTGTTTGTGATTTGACTTTGATGGCCGAAACTGTCAATATGGGCGTAAGTCCCATACCTATTCACATGTACCCTGGAACAATAGCCCTATCTAACTTGAGAATGCACTGATAACTTCAACCTCTCCCTTCAAAACTAAGCCTCCCTCAAGACAACGGATGGCCAAGCACCACCTTCCCAAACCCCCTCCCACCCTCCGCCAGCCCCCTCAGCTCCTCCAGCGCAGCCTCCGCCGACCCCCTAAAGACCTCAACGCGGGGCAGCCGGAAGCGCACACCGTAATGCCGCACCGCCCACTCCAGCACCCGCCACGCGCACTCATGATCCGCCGGACGAGCGAGGATGGTAATAGGCCGCGGAGCCGCGGCGACCTTGATGGTCACGTCGCGGTTGGGGGTCGCAAGGGGCATGCGGAAGCGGGGATCGTCCTGGACGACCAGCGAGACGAGGTTCGCCTCGGCGGGGAGACACCGGGCCAGCAGCGCCGCCGAGGACTTCTCCGACTCCGTGCCCCTACTTCCCACGGCGTCGAGTCCGTAGGCTATCGACGCGCTGCTCTTCTCGATCGATTCTCTGATCTCGCCCACCACCGTGGCGGACCGGTAATCGAAGCAGTGGGTGGCGCCCAGCTCCGTGAGCAGGGCATGGCGCTGCGCGGATGCCGTCACGAAGATCGGGGAGACGCCGCTGGCGCGCGCGAGCTGGACGGCGCAGAGACCCACGCTGCTGGAGGCGCCCCAGATGAGGATGCCCTTGCTGTCAGGCGCACCACCGGTCTTGGTTTCCTGCGGAGGGCGAATCCCAAACAGATTGAACAGTGCATCTGCCGCGGTCATGGCGACCACGGTGAGAGCCGCGGCATCCGGCAGCGGGAGGGCGGCGGGCACGCGAAAGGCCATCTCCTCCGGACACACCAGGTACGCCTGGTGCGTGCCGTACTTGGCCGGTCGGCTCAGGCCTGTGGGCGTGTACCCCGCGACGATGTCGCCCGGTCGGAATCGGTGGCATTGCGGCGCCGTCTCGAGCACTTTCCCGCAGAAGTCGTAGCCCAGCACGGCGGGGGTGATGCCCAGCTGCGTGGCGTGTTTGATGTCGGCGGGATTGATGCCGGAGTATAGCGTCTCCACTAGAATCTCGCCGGCATCTGGCTTGGGAATGGGTAGGTCTTTTTGGACGCTGAAGCTGAGGGTGTCGTCGACGTATAACCCTGTCTGTGAATTTGTAGTGGTCATCCTGGTGGGACAAGGTGAGCAGGGTGAATGTTTACTGGAGAAATGAGGGCGATGGATGTGAAGAGAAAACCCTTTTAAGACACCACGCTAGTCTAGTGAAGCGACTAGTCCTCCTGCTTAACATTCCCTTACGTCATTATTCCCCTCTCGCTATGATGGTGCTTATTCTGGATATACGTGATAGATTTAGGGCTGGGGCGATAGCCGATTACTCATCGGAAGCTGAGCAGCCGAAGCCGGCGGGGTGAAGCGGGGTGAAGGGGGGTATGGCGGGGTGCATGGATAATCTCTTGCTGACTGGATCCCCGGATATATCGCCTGCGAGATATGTGTGTTACTCTAGGTTTGGGAATAGTTGTCGAGCGTGCTCCAGTGGTCCCAGTTCATCTATTTTTTTAAGCTCCTGATATATGATGCATACACTCCCCAGTCGAGAAATATCGCAAGTCCATTCAACAGGCCAGACCCTACTATCTGCCCAACGATCCTGGATTGGGCCTCGTGGTTTTCCTCGTATGATTGACAGTGGATGTCAGATCTGTTCATTCATCCCGTGAACAGTGACTCAAAGTACAGAACAATGTCACATGTTGTACAGGCAAGCTATGGAAAGGGTAACCCTCAAACCCCACAATCATTGCTTCCAAAGACTACCCTAACAATTCCATGGTTTCGCCGAAGAAATCGTGTGAACCAGCCAGAACCAACACTATCAATCCCACCACATACCATCCAACTAAAGCACATACCGGAACCACCCATTCTCCCGATCCGTGAGATCCTGGAACCCCAACTTATCCCGCAGCTCTTCATCCAGCCCGGCCGCGTCTCTCTTCCGATTCTCCCGCCAGAGAACCACCCAAAGCGCCCCGGCAGCCGCAATCACAATACAGTAACAGATAACCATCCCCGTCCACAGCTCGGGGTAGTGCTGCCCGACGGTCTCGGACTTGATCAGCTGCGGGCCGATGATGTTGCCCACGGCGTAGGCCACGAACACCGTGGCGGCCATGATGGTCTTCTTGGTGGCGCCGGCGACGTTGCTCGCACCCAGCGTGATAATCAGACTGACTACCGGGCCGAAAAAGCCCGTCAGCGCGTAGCCGACTACCGGCGTGGCGGGATGGTATCCCCAGCTGGATTTCCAGATCATGACGCAGCCGGCGATGACGGGGAGGCAGCAGGTCACCAGCAGCAGAATGCGGGTGTTGGGGAGGACGGTGGGGATGTAGCCGACCAGCGGGATGAAGACGATGCAGATGGCGCCCACGGGGAATTGGAACAAGATCGAGGCGAGCGTGTTGTAGCCGAAGGTGGAGACGATCAGAGGGCCGAAGCCCGAGATGGCGCCGTTGATTGTGTAGCTGTGGGTCATTTAGCGGAGAAGCAAGCGAGAGGAAGACGGAGGAAAGCTCACGCAGCAGCCATCATGATAGCAATCAAATACACCTTTACATCGGTGAATGCTTCCACTATCTGCGACATCTTGATCGTCTGGCATCGCACGCCCGTCTGGCCGCGTCGCAGGCGCTCCACGGCGACCACCCGCTCCTCGGGGGTCAGAAACCAGGCGGACACGGGGGAGTTGGGCAGAATGCAGCACCAGATCCCAAAGAGGAAGGTGAGGACTCCCGCGAAGATGTAGATGTATTGCCACGGCCGGAGCGCGCCTGTGGTAATCTGACCGAAGGCGTAGTTGAGCGCCCCACCGATGATGGTGAACCACCCGGTCCCGGAGAACCAGATCGCCTGGCGCAGGGTTTGCTCCTTCTGCGTGTAGTACCCGCTGATCACGGTCATGAACCCGGTGGGGATCACGCTTTCAACGAAGCCTATGCTATGGTCAGGAGCACGGATCGAGTAAAACTGAATCAAGAGAGAAAGATACCGAGAAAGAAGCGCTGGACGAATAGGCCCCGCCACGAAGTGACACCAGCAGTAGCCGCGCAGGTAATGGCCCACAGCATGACAATCGGACCCAAGACATGCTGGATCTTGAACCGCTGCAGCACCAGAGTCATCGGGTACAGACCGGCCATCATGCCGAAGTAGAAGATGGACGTGGCCCAGCTCAGTCGCGAGGTGTTCTTGGTCGGGGGTGTGGTGCTATAGTCCACTACCGAAAGGGCCAAGTCGCTGGTCATGCCGAATAATGAGGCACTACCGAGGATAGCCTATGGTTGCTCTCGTCAGGAACATCGCCATACCAAAGAAGTGGTTGAATCAGACCTTATCCCAGTAAACAAACCCATAGCCTGTCCTATCTGTCAGTATCTCACTTCAGGCTTTTCTAAAGAAGGAACATAGATCTCACGCACCAACCAACATCGCAGGCATGAAGAACAGGTCAATCTTGCGCAAGACCCGTCGCTCCACCGCGGGGTCGATCTCCAACGCCTCTTCACTATTGACCACCTCCAAAGCCTCATCCTTGTGTCGGTCATGGGCTTCATCGCCCCCAGCTCCGGGCACCTGAATCATCTTTTTTCCCTCGAAAATGAAAAAGATTCAGCGGTTCTGCATCTGCCGGAGATTTATGGTTGGAGTGATGTATAGATAAGATTATCGCTCGTCAATAGAAAAAAATTCTGCCGCCGATTGCGGAGAACCAAACAAGTTAAATCCCGCGCGGTCGGAAAGCGTTTATTTATTCTTGGTGTTTATTTACCCGCGGACTTCATCGCTCCGAAGCTTGTTTCCTTTGACCATTTCGTTGGTAACTGAGTTTGCGTGTAGGTTTGCATAGAATTATATCTCGGTGACTCATTCTGTCGAATGTTGATGGGAATCATCGAGGTGTCTTCGCTTGAGGGATGTTCTGAGCTATGTGCGATCGAGCGAGGCCTGGTGATGAAAATATATAAATGTAGCTATGCAGGCAGAGATGCTGGCTCGGGGAATTCGCCGGCACTGCAAGTTTCGTGCTCCTTCAGTGCGAATCCGAGCATAGTGGCATATGGCAGGCGAAGGTTTGCCCTGGATTATCCTATTTGTATCCCGGTGGAGCGAACAAGCCAACCGTGTGGGTGGAGATCTGCTCCAGAACGCGCAAACCAGTCTACGCAATACAGGTTCCATGTTCATCTTAACTTCGGCTTCACGAATTTGGCAATTTCTACGCCCGGAAACAGTGGCGCGAGATGATTGAGTGATGGATGGAAGAAGTGATCAAGAAGGTGAAGGTAAAGGCGCGACAAGACTCACGTGGTAGCCTGCCCAAGCAGGGTATGTCCCAGACCATGCCATATAAGCCCATGAAGAACATCACCACAACATAGGCTGGCCTAAGAAAACATTCCGTCCAGCGGAGAGCATATCCCGGGAGCTATAGCAAGACGACAGCGATAAATGTATTGTTGACATCCCCGCAGCGATGAAGTCTTGGGCGGCCGTGAGAGATTGCCGAGACATAAAACCCACGACTAAGTCAAACGCCACTGGAAAGCTGGGAAGCCGTGGAATAGCTGGTGGTTATGCCGACAGCTGCACCGGGATCCATGACGGCGTGACATCGTAATCTCAAGGGCATGCGCTCCCTGAATGTGCTGGTAGCTATGCCGCCGAACGCAATTCCGAAAACGAGACCAAGAATGCGGAGCTGGTCTGGGGAACGCGAGGTCATTTTCGTAACGCTGCGAATAGCCTGATCATGGAAAGCGATCTAAATGGAAATATAACCAAGTTAATCTAGAACAAAACGAGGAAGCACTGTGCCAGTACCAAGCACACGGCCCGGAGACAAATATAGCCATTCCAGGCCGAGGTCTGCGGACGCTGGCAGACCCGACTCGGCAACAATTTGAATCACCCTGCGAGTCGGACTGATGTGAATTCAGACACGCCGTGATGCATCTTTGGCGACGATACCAGATGAGAACTATGCAAATGTAACCTCAAGGGCTCACACTTAATTCCAATGAGAGTCGGGCACCGGGCGATGGGCCAACCGGGGACACGGCCGGAGAACCAAGCACATGCATGGTGTATTCATAGCAGCAAGAATGAAGGAAATGCCCAGGCCAAGGGAAATGTGCGCCCAAAGATGAGAGATTTGAAATAATTCCACAGTAGCGGTCACCGAAGGTCCGATACGAAAAGTCATGCGACGGGCGAACAACAACCGTGGTGGTCCGGTCAAATGTGGAGGTACTGTACTCCGTAGAGCTCGGCACGGTCGCAGAATGAAGCTCAGGTGCTAAGCACTCCACGCGGGCTAGGATCAATCTCTGCCTTACACCAACAGCGGATCACAGTTCCACCTCACAGGCTAATTCCACACGAGCAGAATTGTTGAGCGATTGGAAACGGGTCGGAAATGATGGGTGTCAAATTTGCCACATATGTTGAGTCCTTAGGTCTTGGGTGCGTTGATAGTGTGAATGCCCGCGGAGAAACCACTGCCCTGTCTGACACGACACCGAGGCGGGTAGATACGAAAAGAGAGGGAAAGAAAAATCATATTGATTTTTCTCCTACTCGTACTCAATGAGGATTGGAACGTTCAGACGATGATCTGCTCCTCATCTGGGGTCTTAGCGGGCGATTTGCGCTGTCAGTGTCATGAATGTCACGAGGAGAGATGCAGTGAAGTGGCCCGTGCTGGATGGATTGCTGCTGATCGGCTCGCAGTTCCATTTTTATCCAGTACCGACCACAACACCTGACCTTCCCACCGAGATCGACCGTGGAGTAAATCTCACAACCGACGATTATCGATGTGTGGCGAACAAGCAAGTCGGAATCAGTCTGGTTTGAGACAGTGGATATGCAATTGTGCTAAACAGTACTCGAGTACGAGTAGCGCAGCTTAGTGCCGATATGTGGGCGCGTGGCTCGTCAGATGTCGCCACCTTCCCTCCGCTTGACACTTGGGGAACGCTTCGGCAGATCTTAGGGTGGCTTGATGCAGGGAGATAGGGCTAGCCGCATGCCACTCGACGGTCTAGAGCCACGATCACTCTACCGGTGGGGTGGGTTAGCCCCGAGGCTAACATTGGGTACTGTACAGTACTGTACTGCTGCCAGTCCGCCTAGCCCCACGCGATGGGCAGCACGACACTTATTCTGGGTGGCGTGCTTCCTGTGAAATCTGCAGGAAGTCGTTTCCGAGAGGCTGATGCAGGACCTGACCGAGGATTCCCCAGCGTCGAACAAGGTATCCGCCGCGTAACTTTTCGCCACGAAAAATACTTCTCCAATTCTACGCCCACAGAACAGGGGGTATACGGCCAAGAACAACCCAATAATGATTTGTGATCCCCAATAAAACTTTTGTTCAATTATGGTATAATAATACTGAAAGAGACTCTTCACCCACCTGAAGGGTCAGCGTCGTGACTATTCTCGTGATCGCGGGAGCTCAGCTTGGATATGCTCAACGCATCCCATTTGGCCAAAAATTGATCCAAATCCACATCAGGTTGCCGCAGAGACCCTTGCTGAACCACCGTATGGAAGTGTGGGTAGAAACTGCTGAATCCCCGAGAATCGCTCGCCTTCCAAGCTAGAGTCTCGAAGTCTGTAAAGAGCGCCTCCGTCTCCTCGGGTAAAACAACCTGCATCTGACTGGCAGATAACTGAATCATGCGGAGAATCCCCTTTGCAAGAGGCATCCGACGAGCAAAGGCGCGGGCAATTATACACAATTCGACAAAAGCATTTCTATTTTCCTGGGAGTCGAGAGATTCCATGAGGGTAAAGAGCCCAATGCTCCACCACTGGATCGTCGAGGGTGACATGCGATCAATACCCCATTTGGCGCGATGAATACCCAGCAGATGGGTGATTCTGCGGGCGGATGCGAGGCAGAGTTCGCGGGCATGACTGGCTGATGCCGGATCTAGAACCAGGTCATTGCTGGCGCGCATAAAGCCAAAAATCTGCATCACAGTCGTATGATAGAGAAGATGTAGACTTAAAACGTGAGGAACAGTTGCGGTCTCCGCCTGTAAACATTCTGGCAGATTAGTATACCAGCCCTGGAGCTGTGTAAAGATTGCCGGCACAAATGTCGCGATATCCGACCGGGGGATTCGTCGCTCGAAATCATGAAATGCGCGACTAATGGTGATGAGAATGCAAGAAAGATCGCACCAGCGGTCAAATACGCAGGCATGATGGCCAGGTACGGATTCAACTTCGCGAGGATACGGGTACCAAATGTCCTGAGGATCGCCGTGATCCATCGATGTGCGCGGGCGACGTGGGGGATCGATATTAAGGTGCTTCATCAAGGAAACATTGGCCGTGCTGGCTTGGTCAGTCAAAGGCATGACCAACAGGTATGAAGTACATACGAAGCCATGCTGAAGACGCCCCAGAGAGTGCGATTGGCCGCATCTTCTAGAATACGATCAGATTCCGAGTTCGTCGACCGCGGCGGGTGCGCAATTTCATATTCTTGGGCCGCTCGGATGGCTAGATCGAGGTACATCCAACCCAATCTATCCTTTCCCATAAGGGTGAGACTGAAACAACGCAGAGTTAGATGGGATGACCAAGGTGGTACGCGACACACTCACCGGATAAATAGCACGAGGAGGCCGTGAATGGTCGGTAGACTGGCTGGCCCATTCTCTTCCTCCAACAACCGACGCGCCTCTTCGTAGAAGTGATCACCTCGAGAGAACATGTCGTTTGGGACGGTAAATACTTCGGCGTAGTCGGAAAGGTACTGTGCAACGCATAAGAATCATGATTGAGCCGTCACCTCGCTCAAGCGACGCTATAAGCACAAATGTTAAGATAGGCAACATACACTAGCCTCCGCGAGGATGGCATTTACTAGGAATGGTGTACAGGATTGGCAGTTGAGTCGGCCCGCCTGCATATCCCGGATGAACGCATCTTTGTCCAACCAGTCAAAGAACGGATACGTCCACGTCAACCAGAGCGAAATCAAATGAGAAACCAATTCATCATCGTCGGTGACCCTCGTCCATGGCTTCGCGGGTACTCGATACACCGGGGTGTCTGCGAGGCGGCGCACATCTAGAATACGGCGGCTGCCACTCCGCGCAGACCGACCAACCTCATCGGCTTCTTCGGATGGGCGAGTAAGTTGGTTTCGAACTTCCTGCAGACCCGGTGATATTTCAGAGCCATCTCCAAATAGCTGCTTGTCGAGATACAATTGGAGTTCGTCGAATGAGGCGTTGCTTCGGATCAGATTCAGCACCTGGGCCAGATCTTTACTTTCGCTATCCCGGAGCGTTTCAAGCAGCCGAGTCAGTGTCTCTTCGGCTTGCTCTAGCCGCTCCAGCTTCCGTTTCATGGCGAATTTGCGACGCATATCAGCCATCTCGTCGACATGGCACTCGATACCATTGGCCACGCAGTGTTGACATGGTGGATCTCCCCTGCACTGAAGCATAATCAGATTCACACTCTGTCCTAGTCATGCCCTCCTTTGATCCACTTACTTTGAGCTTCTTCTGCTTACACGCCGTGCAGGCGGTGGTTTTATGTTTCCGACCCTGAACTACATTGTCGGGACTCTTCGAGTTTTGCGGGAGGCCGGGAGCGGGAGCGAGTGAACGGGAGGCGGACTGCGAATCGGACATTAATACAGACTGAATTAAGTGAACGACAACCAGGTCAAGACAACAAGCAGGAGGAGGTTGTCCTGGGATGAAAAGCGCACCGGGTGGCAAAAGACGAGACGGGGCGGGAGGGGAAGGAGAGACGGAGCTTTCAGCAATCGTGTTGGCGATACTGTTATATAGGTCGGATAAGGAATGAGGCCGAGGGATAGCCTGTAACCGACGTTTCGTCACTGTCGATGTGGAATTATTGCAATAATATAATTATTTTGTGTCTTGCCCGTTTTGTTCCCTCCCCCCTGTAGTAGAGCAAGGGCACAACCGGAACAAGAACCTTAAAAGTCCTCACCAATCAGAAGAAAGACGTCTGATCATTCTGGAATCTTGGGCTGCAAACTGAATCTCTGCGGGCCTAACCAGCTACGACTGGTCTTTTCGGGACGAGGGAGCGACCAGATAGAAGGAAGGGGAGGAAGGAGGACAGGACAGGCTAAGAGGAGGGGGGATCGTGCCGGACTGACGGCGGGTTGCTGATGGTTGGCAGAAACTCCCACCCAATCAAGGCCTGGACCAGAGCAGACCTGGACTTTGCATTAGCCTCGTTTTGGGGCAGGAAAGAAACAAAGAAGGGAACAGAGAGCCGGAGAGCCTAGAGGAGGAAGGGGTGGGGGAACATAAGGGAGGGGGGGGGGCCCTTCAGTGTCTTCGGCCGCCACTGGGCTTTTCGGGGCCGGAATATTGGCAGTCTCTCACATTTTTTGATGTACGATTGGTTTGGAAAGGGGAATTGTGAGGGGCCAAGCGTGCACGGAGGACAATGTTGGAGAGGGGCGGGTCCCAGCAGCCCCGGCCATCATCAAGCCTTTCGTTATTTGGAAACAATAATTTCTTGGGATTCGGGAAGGAGGATTCTGGGATTTTGGGGAACTTGGGTACCTTTTCTCACTACCTGATTCAGGTTAGCTTGGTGATCCGGGACGAGCCACAGAAAGGTACCTTTTTCCACCCAGTCAGAATGCTAGGAACCCCAAACCAATCATGAACCCATGGAGCCGTGCACCCATGCTTTTTTGTCCATCCCTTAGATTCGGATCAAAACGTGGTGGCGTAGGTATTGGGAGAGGAAAAGGAGCGCGTGAGTGGCTGCAGCGGTGGTAGTTGCGAAGGGACTCGGGGAGAATGCTGGCAAGAGTTGAGTTGAGGTTGGGAAGGAGCAGGGACGAACGGACGATAACGTCATAGCGTGGTGTGGAAGTGGACCGAGTCGGCACTCTGTGGTCGATCGCCCTCCGAGTTTGCCTGGGAGACAAACATCGTTCAAACTTCAAACACCGCATGGTAAGTTGTTTCCCAGACCCCCAGTCAAATCGGATCGTCACCTGATTCCCGCTGCCAGTCAATCATTCCTGCCTGTCCCATGGGAAACGGCAGAATGGGTAAAAATGAAAACGAAAAAAAAAAAAAAAAAGAACACCAAAGCACATTTCCTATCTCTCATCCCATTGACCGGTCGGAACACTTTTCCAGCTTATGCTTATGGCGTAATACTTTTGTCATTGATGAACAACTCCTCCCTTCCTCCCTTCTTCCCCTCCTACCCCTATCGGAGGATCAGTCACTTGCGATTCGAATAGTCGAAATAGACCTCTAACCATACCCACCCACCCACTCCTGCATGCTAACATCATGGACCGGGTACAGAGAGCCGGCCGGCCATACTCACCTCAATCCGTGCGGCACTTTTGCTAACCCTGTGTCCGTCATGCTCAAGATCTCATACGATCAATAAATTCTTATTTTCACCTCAGCCTGCGGACCCAAAGGAGGCGAGCGATACGAAATCCACGACACCGGACAGCTGACTGTCTTACATATCCAGAGCTGACAGGTGCAGACATGGGCCTAAGACCGGAAACAGACATCGTGTACATCGACCGCAAAGGCCACCGAGCTGTTCCACCAAATGTCGGAGGCCTGAAATGGAGACCTCTTCAATCCATTTTGGATTCTCCGTACGGGCTTTGCGACACTACTGACGATCTAGAAGACATAAGACCTCTCTAGCGGGCTTCCGTATCCGCTACTGAGAGGGGACACGTAAGGGTTTTCTTTTTCCTGCTCTGTTTCCATCAATTATCATTAGGCTGTGAAGTCAAGCATGCATGGAGATGAGTCTGCATGATAGGATGATATATCGCAGCGCCTGACGCCAGGCCAGGCAAGTTGCTTGCCGTGTGCAAGGTCCAGACCGAAGTGACAATATTTGTGCATCGGGCGAGGCGATTGTTACCCCATGTCGACCTTCCCAGGTAGCTGATGAGCAGAACTAATCATCATCATCATCATCATCATCATCGACCTTCGGCCCTCTCCACTGGACGAATCTCAGGAGATTCATCAGATTGAGCCCCTGTGACAACAAAGAATCCCAGCCTGATGTCGGGGTGTTGGCTGGCTGGATAACTTTGCCGGTTGGCGGCCCGTAGATCCCAGCCCAAGACGGCAAGAATCACTTAATTGTCAGCACAGCGATAGAAAGTGGTGGAAACCGGACAAGCAGCCAGGATTTGTATCCATAGAACGCTAGGGACGAATAGTGCCAGACCGCCAAGGGTCAGACCAAGACTTTGAGAGATAAGAGACAGGTGAGACAGGTAACCCATCCCGATCATGGAAAAGAGTACCGGCGGTCAGGTGGTGTATTTGTTGGAGATGCGTATGAGCAACGCAAATCAGGTGAAATTTAGATCAACCTTGCCCCAGGTCTTGGGGGAGGAAGGCCGAACGAAATCCGCCACTGATGAAAGCAAAGATGCGTAAGATGACTGAGGAAGATGGTCATGGTTGACAAGCCCGCTCGGCAGCAAACTCCCGAATATGATGCAACGCCTGCAAACATCCAGGACACCCGAATGCCAATTGGAAAGCAAAGCAAGCAATTGCTTCCATCACAAAAATTGGGCGAGGTACTCCGTAATTGCTTCCAAATCAAGTGCAAGCGACATGAATGGCTGCAAGTTTGGGCCGAGAATAACTGCCAGGTGATAGACAACGACCTGCTGTAAGTAGTAAGTATGATTGAATCATGTGAAGCGAAAATTCAGTTGGCCAGACCAACTCCCAGCATTCGGAAGTTTGCGCGCTCTCACTCTCTCTCCCTCACTCTCTCCGTCCGTCTGTCCGTCTGTCCCACCTGCTTCATTCTCTCACTCTGTCCCCTCTTTTTACCCTCGACCCTACCTGTTTGCTATACCGGGGTCTTATTATTTGTTGCCCAGTGTGCGGTTTGCGTGCCCCGTTGCGGGCCCGCCCATCCATGTCACCAATCTGGAGAGGAGTCTCTTTCCACCACCAAAAGTCTCGGCTGCACGAGGTATCAACAATCGACAGCGTTTACAAGCCACACCGGTCGACCTCCCCTTGTTCTCTTTTCTTCTCTTTTCTTTTGACCCCATTCGGTTCGACTGATTGACGCAAGGGTTGCCTTATGAGATGGATCTTCCTTTATCCTTCCCTGTTCGTGTGTGCTGAAGTGAACAGCGTGAACCGCGTGAAGGCAACCCCCGTCATCCAGCCACTAGAGCCTGAGGCAGGGGCCGGGACCGGGGAGGAAGCGAGCAACACCGACCGTCCACCCCCTTCTCACCCGCGTCGGCGGCCTGGTCAACCGTGGATAACAACTTGTCAACCACAGTGTGTCTATCCCAGCAACACATGATACCTTCGACCGTGGGTGTTGTGAAGCCTTCCAAGAAGTCTCAAAGCCACCACAAACCATGAAAGAATGCATTGAATGCATCGACTATACAGAACGCCGGTGATAAACGCCAAAGCTGTCGAATGTTCTCGCGTAATGGAAGAGTCCCTTGTCTTCCTAGCCCGTCGCCCAGCAGACCTTCACCCTCACCCCCCGGTCATTTGCGCTTCGCAACCACGAGAATGGCACTATCCGTAAATCATCGGAACCTTCAAGGCACAAAGCTTTATTGCCGCCATGTAAAAATATGTTCCTGATGATTTCGGACCACCCGAACCGATGCCTATCGACCCGGCCCATTCTCCCCGATTTAAATTAGGAGAGCAGGAGAGCAAGCAAATCAAGAGACGTTGATATTGCTCACAATGGGTAACACATGTTGACTTGAGTAAACAGTGGTGGTATCGAGAGGCCTAATGGTCATCTGCATAGGGGTCATGATGAGACACCATGGGGCACTGAAACTGCACCCCGAACTACCCCAGTGCGGAAGGGCGATGATTGCGAGCAAGGATGACACATCCACGCTCCAGTTTTGACTACTTTTGCGGTTAGAGCATGATTGGCAAAATAATAGACGGTAGGGATCGCTCAATGGATTGATATCGCAAACTGCTCCTGTGCATTGGCATGCTAATCAGCGAGCGACACAGAGCAGGGAAATCCCTCCAGTGACTACGGATATACGCCGCGACTGCAAAAAAAAAGGCGACATTGTACAGAGTATGTACGGAAAAGGAAAACAATCCGAGGCATCGAGAAGAGTTCGAAATTCGACAAGCCGGTCATTGATCCGGTTCATGTGTCCTGGACTATGCGATAACTTGACGAGGTTTCAACTGCACGTATGAGTAGACAGAACCAAGTCGGCATCGCATTATCTTTCAGACGGGTAGGGTTTGCGTCAAATTGAAAGGTCCTGGTAGAGTGTGCTTCAACTCATTGTGGCACATAAACCATGGTGCAGGCCCCACACACAAGCATGTCACACACGAATGCTGTTGACATCCCTCGCTCAGATGAAAGGAAGAAGGATTTTCACGGAGAAGGGAACCGGGAGGTGAAGAGAAGAAGAAGAAGAAGAAGAAGAAGGAAGGCAGTGGCGAAAACCACCCAACTATGCAGCTACACAATGACCCGGTCGCCAATTCCGACTGATCATCGGAGACACAAGTGTTCAGTGCAGTGCCTCCTCGAAGACCCACCAATTGCGATCGGCTCTCACGAGATCAACCGCGAAGATCTTTTGTTATGGTGGACACACTGGGGGACATGGGCGGAATATATCTTAAGTTCTAAGTGGAAAGGGGGAATGTCCAGAAAGCGCGTCTGGCCACCGTGTGGGCACGATAGGCGAACCAGCGGCATTCGTCGCACGGGAAAACGGACAATGACGGCCAGATGGGCCTGAAAGTATCCCAGGAGAGAACGCCACCATTCGGAACTATCTTGCCCGCCCTCTTCATTGGTGGCCACTGTCCCTGACGTCACCAGTCTCGAGCAGGGACCGTACCTGTGTAGGCGATCAGGTACTTTTGTTGTCCAAGTGCAGTTGGAATACACAATAGACGCTAAGGTAAGTGGTTTCCACACAGTAGCTTGAGAATTAGGTGGATTGTCACTAGGTACCTCCCCTACTGCACTGTCTCAACCCTAATAAAGAATAAGGGAATTTGTTCCGGTGTGGGGATACTCAAAGGAGCCTCTCTGCCTGAGGCTGAAAATGTGAACTCTTCTTTCCCTTACCTTACCTAGCCTAGCCTAGCCTAGCCTAGTCCGTACCAGGCGATATTGAAGCATGACCACTTCGGCCCGAGATTGCGCCGAGTTTCTAAATATCCCAACTGAGCCCGCCTCACCGCCCGGAGATCCAGCTCCGAGAGCACAGTGACTGAACTGACTGCCTGCCGTTTACTTCCAGTTGCACACAACTGTTAGTCTAAGGAGACTCAATTCAAGCGGCTCAAAGATGCTCATATGGATTAGATCCATGGATGACTCGGCCAGTGGAACGTGGGTAAGCATCATCCCGCATGGGCCTTGCTACCGTACGTACAAGTTACTGATGCGTTGCGCTGAGAGTACCAGTGCAGCTTTCGAGGCGTCCACTAATTCTTTCCTACGCTCTCCTACGTTCCTGTCTCACTCGAGGAAGCACGAGAAGTTATTGATGGCTTTTTCATACCCAAAATGAGATACACAATACTAAAACGATCATAACCTTGGTACTGCGCCGGCCGGAAATTATCCAGAGCTTTTCACGGTGGCACGCGCGCCCGGCCCCAGGCCTAGACCCGCGGATGCAGCCTCACCATCAGTGGCTTCTTCTCCCACAGCGAGAACACCTTCTGCTTATCCCAATCCACCGACTCTGGCGCTAGTGACAAGTCGAAGTGGTATAGCACCTTCGCCAGAATAATCCGCATCTCGTGATAAGCCAAACTATTCCTGATGTCAGCCACCGTGCTACAGACACTGCAGAGTAGTCTAAAGTAGCGACGGTACGTACTTCTTGCCCAAACAGTTGCGTGGCCCATAGGAAAATGGTTGGAAGGCAGCCTTATTGTCGTTGGCAAATTCTGGATCGTTAGTCCATCGCTCCGGGACGAACTCGTTCGGTCGTCTGAAGTTTTCGGGGCTACGGTATGTCGCCCAGTGGTGCACAGAGAGTGAAATCTATCGCATGGTAAGCTTCTGCTCGCTAGGACAAGGAGTTGGATGGAATCACTTGCGTTTGCAGGGATAAAGTCTCCGCACACCGTCATTCCTCCCTCGGGCACCCGACGAGCGGCGCCAACAGGTACGGGTGGATAAACCCGCAATCCTTCCTCGATGCACGCGTTCAAATACTTCAGATGCGCAAGGCGGGTCATCCCAATCTCCTCGTCTTTGAATGCCTCACGAATCTCCTGCGTGATCTTCTGCATCTTCTCCGGGTGCCTCAGCAACTGATACGTGAGGCCGCTTAGCGCTGTGGCAGTCGTCTCAGTCCCAGCCACCATAAACAGCTGAGAGTTGGAGTACATCTCGTCGCGGCTGAGCTGCAGGGACTCTTTCTGCTCCATAACAAGTCCCCAGATATCCGGCTTGTCCAGGGTTTGATTGACCCGCCAATCAACCCGTGCTTTGCAAGCTTTGTAGTGCGCCCGGGCCTTTTCCCGTAGGGAGCGGGGAACAACAAGAGCCATAATCGCAGTGAGCCAGGAGTAGTAACGGCTCACGCGCAGGAGACAGAGCATCTTCACACTGGCGAAGATTCCGCCTACCCACTCCATATACCCGGTGCCTTTGAGCAGGTTCAAAGGATCTCCAAAGGTCAGATCGCCCATGATATCGAAAGTGGTCAGGTTATACATGCGGACCATCTCAACCTTGGCTGCCGGGCTCTCCTGGACACTCTCCTGCAGCTTCGCGACAAGCATATCCGCATACTGTGCGATCAGGGGCTGTTGCTCTCGGAGCGCCTTGTCCGAAAACGCATGGGAGAAATTCCGTCTGAAGCGCGAGTGGTCGTGCGCGTTGGCACGGATGATATCCGGCGTACCATTCGGGGTCGGTCCGAAAAAGCGGTGGTCCTTTTCGGTGCTTTTCCTGCCGCCACTAGCATGGCCATAAATGTCCCGCCAGGCCTGCGCCGATGTGAAGCTCAGCTCATCCGGAGAGAACCGAACAGCGTCGCCGTAGGTACGGTGCAAGCTCTGTAGCCAGAGAATATGGTCGCCCTTTGCAGTGTGATACGCCGAAAGTAAGTAGGTGACCGCAGCCAATCTCGGACCAGGGTATTTCCTCAGCGGGCTGAACAGGAGTTCGTAGCAGCCGTTCACTACTACTGCCAATAGAACCTATATTGGGCCATGGACCATCAGTAATCCAAAGCGACATGCATCGCGTCAATGCTCGTTACTCACCACTCCGAATGCGAGGAGAAAATGATGATGCTCATAGAAAGCATGGTGCAGGTCGTAAACAGCCATTGCTTCCCAATATCTCGGTCGCCAGAAGAGCAGTTTAAGATCAAATACGCCCTCGATTCAAGCAGCTTTAGCTTCCATGTCAGGAATGGGAGACTGCGAGATGTTGCGTAGACATGTTGAACATGACATGATATTTATCCTCGACTCAAACGCCCCTACATTCACCCTCCCCACCACGAGAACAATCATTCGGAACTCAGATGCTTATCAATGCCTGCATAACGTTTCCTTATGCCACGAAAATACTGAATTAGCCAATTCATTTCCCTGGTCGACTACATTTTCCGGCGCTGAATCTGTATCGAAAGCGACCGCCAACTGCCCACCAGGAAGAAGTGGGTGGGCATCTTCGTGCCGAAAGCCGTTTCACGACAGGGATGTGCTATCGCACAGAACTTCCTATGACGTGTTCTATTCGATGCCTTGATGCCCGTTGACGATAGCTCTGCAGTAATTGTTCTCTTGCCGAGCGGGGAAGTTGACGAAGTGTGGAGGTGCAAAAGAGGGGAACCCTGGTTAGTGCAGACGACAGTCGTCGACATTAGGCCCACCTCGCCGAGTGGTGTCTTCAGGACTGAAACATACGTCCAGCTCTACAAATAACCACATTCCCAGAAATCCTTTAGATTGAACGTCAGCAATGACTCCGCCATCGAGATGCAACATGCGGCGGAAACTCTATCTGCCTACCAACTCTCAGGCGCGAAGGATCCGCGGCTGAGGGGATCATAAATTGTCAATTATGTCAGAACTAGGCCGGCCACGCATGGTGTGACACAAAGGGCCTCCACTCTAGGTGTTGTGCATATGTCTGTGCCGATTATCCTGGCCTGTGCACGGATACTAGTTGACGTCCAGCCTTCATGGCCGCCGCCGTCGGCCGCCTTGATCATGACCATTTAGGTGTGCATTACCGGAACATATGTTCTGGCCATAATTCCATGCACCACTTATGCAGCTAGTCGTCATGAGGATGCCGAGCAGAATCTCCGCCCCAGAGAAATCGTGTCATTTGACTGGCTGGTTAGCTTCGTGAGCGTCGATCACGTTCTCTTCGCGCGCGGACTAGAATGGTCCTCTGTATGCTTCTTTATGCCGAAACATCAGGAAATAAACGGAAAACCATTCGCAGGAATCGAGACCACCTGCGTCATAAAGTCATGAACCGTCTACACGAATGAAGAGCTCAACGATCATGGTGCTAAAGCCGCAGTGGTCGCACAGATTGTGGCCGGCATTTTCTATGTTTCTATGGGCCGAAAATACGCTACGATCTCTTCTTCTAGTATCATTCCTGCGGCCTCTCTGTCGCTACCTGAACCTTGGGCTGGTTAGCTTTGTCAACCTTGCCTGGGGCTATGGATCAAGAGAAAGCACTATCCGCTTGAGTCGTCAGCATCTTCCTTCCTGCATACCAAAACAACGCATGATTGAGCATTAGACCACGAAGGCGAAGAGTTGTAGTCGGCCGCCTAGATGCATCTACGGTCAACCGTCCCTACCAAGAACGCAAGTCAACAGACCACAGGCACCAGTTATGTAGATTTGCTAGCGGAAGTATGAAGGCTACAAACACGGAGCTGGCCACTTGCTTCCTGCTCTTCTTGGTTGTTGATTTTACCTTTCTGCCTGCCTCACCTGTCTTGATCCAGTACTTATTGCTTGTCTTCCTTGATTTCTCATCTACTCGATGATGTTATTGACTCACCCGGTCTGCATCACATGTCGGAACCACGCCGACCATATCACGTTTCATTCACCCCGTATTCTTTTCTCCCCAGTCGGCGATGGAATGGTTGATCGCTGGAAGCCACAGGATCTTATACGCCATCTTTACAGCGGCAAAAACCTCCCCCATCAGCTCCGACTGTCTTGCGAAGTTACAAGCTTTTCTCTCGGCCTGGTCCGGGTATTATGGATGGTCTAAGTGACATTACAGGCAGCCAGTTACCAGATCGCTCACAGACAATATACGACCAGTTCGAATCGGTTGCTCGTCGGTACCATGATCAACTAGCTATCGTTCAGCTCATCAAAGTACGAGGCCACGAACCTTCACCGCAACGAGCGAGTCTTCGTCAATGGACGTATAAGGAACTGCTACGTGCTGTGTCAAGCTTTGTGCCCTGGTTTGAAAGCCATGGCATGAAATCAGACTAAGTTCTCTTTTTTTCTGCCACGATCGGGCAGGATACATTATTGCCACACTAGCAGCGTATGCTGCGGATTGGATTTATGTTTTCATCAATCCACACAAAGTATCAAGCAGAGATAATGTGCAGTATATTATCAACACATTCTTCATCCATTTCAATCCTGTCTTTATCAATATTGTGGCTCAGGATTGCTTTGTTCGTCCAAATCCTAACCGGCTCAGATGGCCGGCCTCAACAATCAAAGTGTCATTTCTCGATGATTAAGTACTATGGATCTTCTTCAATCAGATGCCTACTCTTCAAAGCAAAGTAGAAAAGATAGAAAAAAACAAAACGAGATTCATGCTCTTCACTAGCTGAACAGCATCCCGCCCTAAGGGCTGTCCCTTAAGGATGACGGCATACATTCACGTCTTGATCAATTCACTCGGTATCGGGAGTCTTCTTCAAGACCTGGGCGGACACTAGGCCTAGGATACATTATCGAAGGCGACAGCTCGAAGGTATATCGCGACAACTGTGTAGAGAAGGGTTCTCATATCCTCTTCTTGATCCACTACATACGGT
The DNA here is from genome assembly GCF_003184785.1 of Aspergillus japonicus CBS 114.51. Taxonomy (NCBI): domain Eukaryota; kingdom Fungi; phylum Ascomycota; class Eurotiomycetes; order Eurotiales; family Aspergillaceae; genus Aspergillus; species Aspergillus japonicus. Next base: position 57,119 of record NW_020291645.1, on the reverse strand, counting down.
CCATATCGTTCTACAATAAGCAACGCGTCTTCATCCACGGTGCCATCACGAAGGTAAGCGGCATAGGTTTCGGTCGGTTTGGCGAATGAGAGCCAGACTTCATCACCATCCTCGCATATCAGGCATTTACTATTCAGATAAGCCTTGATTAGTGACATGATCAATCCATGAAAGCTAACTGACTTACTATCCGGAGAAAGCTTCTTCCCATGGCTGACTATTCATAATCCATCCTACCAACTCTGCAGCTTCTTGCATAGTAACTCTAGCGCCGATCTTTGATCGCTGAGCCTTCTTGACTTCAATTATGCCACGGATAGCTTCAGTACTTCGGACCCAAAGAGCCCCGTCGGTCAGGGCTCTAAATGTTGCGTGGTTAAACTTGGCGGTGAACGGGACGCGGACCATGGTGAACTCGCATTGTGAGGATCGTACAAGGCTAGCGGCAGCATTAAGAAAGAGGACAAGTGCGGTGTTAACTATCGATTCATCTCCTGTGGGGTCCTCGTCATCGTCAGGAAGGCCGGCTTCGGTGAGGTGGCGAGCTGTATCTTTCTATAGTGTTAGTCACAGTGGCAAGCTTTGACATTAACTAATGCTTACCTTCCGCTCTCCTCTTCAAGGGGCTTGAGAGACCTTGATGCCTAGCTAGACGAACTGGTACCACACGCGTATCGTCTTTCTTGCGAGAGAAAGCCACGCACGTGGCGTGAAATCTCAACACAGGCATCCAAGAACCTGCCCATTGTGGGTCAACTTCTCCCAAATCAGGGACAAGATGCGGATGCCTGAGCAAGGCAAGATATCTTTCAACCTCCTGTGACCCGTCTACGAGATTGAAGGCTTGCTCCAGAGCGCCTCCCAGGTCGTAGCGAGTCATTTTTGCTAACGAGTCTTCGGGTGGCACAGAATTAATCCATACTGAACGAAAGAGAACGAACTGTTTTTTCAGGACCTTAGATCCTGATCTCATCTTTATGAGATCGTGTAAACTCTTCCCACTCAGCTTGTTGGTTCGGAGGATGCTAAGCAAGTCATCTTTGTTTGCTGCAATGAAGACGCTCCCCGTAAAAGAATCAGCGTATGAAGGTTTCTTGGACTTCTGTTTCTCTGGCTTCTCTTCCTCAGACTTCTCGTGCTTCGCCTTCTTGGAGTTCGGGATGAAGCGCGACATGGCTGCAGTGTCGCGCTTGACAAGAGATTTGGAGAACGAGCAAGAACTTGGAGGAAAGCGATATTCAGGACTGGAGGTGAAGATCAACAGTAGCTTTGAGGAGAGTTGAGAAAGAGAGTGAGAGCAGACCCGCCAGGGTCGGAGTAACACTGGCTAGCTCGCGTCGCGTTCAAGCTATGTGATGTTGCATGAGCCCCGAGGTGAGAGATGAGTAATGACTTCAGGTCCGACAGTAGTTGCAGATGTGTTAGCTCCAAATTGCGACTCTGAGCGAATCAAGCTGTACACCCACCGTCTCTTATTCAGGATGAAACCTCACCGTGTGCGTGGAAGGTGAGATTTGGGCTCATGAAATTGACAGTTATGAGATCAGAAACAGAGAATGTGCATCGAGAGAGGTATGCGCAAGGTCTATCGCGTTCGTGATTAGAATCCAGCAACCGGATCTTATGGACGCTGGAAATAGCATTTGCTCTACCTCGCAACTACCTTATCAAAAGCACTGCACCAGGAAGACTATGACTGTGTTCTAAACGAAGGAAATTCAAAAGCAGCCCACAGTCACCCATATTCGAGGAAGCACCTGCACGCTCCTCCCATAAGACATCGAAGCGCTACATGAGTTATACCTAACTTGTCATCATCCACTTCCAGGCTAGGCTCCTGAAATGTGAGCGCTGAGCTGCTGGCATATTTACTTGGGCAGTGGAGTGAAGAGCTCTGGTTGAGAATCATGTGACAGCAGGGTGAGTCAAAACCAAAGCCCGGCCGCTGACATCAGGGTTATAACACACCCGGTTCACCTTTCTCACAACTCACCAGAAGCCAGACTCTTTCCTCTCCTTATAACACACATCTGGTTCCCAGTATCTTCGTACCCTTTTGCCTAGCCTTTGCAAAAGCCTGTGTGTCTTGTTTGACTCGGTGTGAGGAAAACACTCGGAGATCTATCACGCCTTCTTCATAGCTCTAATTCAGTTGACTTTTCATCATGGCTTCCTTCTTGCGTCGAACCTTCTCGCGCCTCACTCTCTCGCGTGCTCGTGCCCAGCACTCTGGCGTACAGGAAGATTCTAAGGAAGCCGCCGACTCGGATTGGGTTCTTCTAGTGCTCTGGAAAGTCTACAGAAGAGCCGAGGATGCCGCCTCAGACTCGTTCACACGGGGCGAAATGAGTCTCTGGAATGTCGAAATAACAAGTTTTGATCCTCTCGATTCCAGAAAGCCCGACAAAACCTCCTGTCTCGATCCTGCTGCCTACTTCGTCCCGCTTCCCATGGATGTCCATGAAAAACACCCAAGAATCGTTGACAAGGAAACCGAAGACCACCTAAACCTATATCAAAAAACCCTCGCACCTAACTACTCCCCTTACCGCAATGGCATACTCAGGGACCCAGAGGGACGCGCGACAAGCCTAGCCGCACGCTTTCGTTATGAAATGAGCATCAGTCGCAAGGATCTCGACCCGGAGTACGGGGACACCACATTGCGTTTCGCAACCAAATGGAGGTCAGAAACGTGAGTCCCTCGCAAATCGCACACAAAGACTCAGAATTCCATCAAAGAAACTAATTCATACGGGTAGAAACTTCCACATTGATGGATTTCCCGACCGCGAGGTTCGGTCAGGACGCGGCCTATATGCGGCCAACGACATATTCGTGAACTCGAAACACCCCCACGTGAAGGTCATCCTAAGCAATGCGGTTCGTCCAGAGAAAGACGATGATCTGCTCCGGTCTGAGCTGCTAGTCATACTCGCGGCTATGCACTCACGTCTGCGCGTCGAGTCTTTTCTTGATCATGTCATTATGCCAGTAAGGTTTTCCCTCTTACCCTTCCTTCTTAAACTTATCATTCTGTCTCCTTTGGTCAGTCTCTGATTCCAGTCTTGGTAACACGTCTGCCTTTTTTTAAACAGGTGATGGTCTTCTCGTTCATGCCCCCTTCCCACGTGCGCGTCCTCATGGCAATCTTTGACGGCCAAAAGATCCGGATCTCTATGTCCGGTCTGATGCCTTGCTCCGCAACCTCCCAGGATCTCTACGACACGCTCGTGCGCTACCTTGCCGGTGGCACTAATCCCAAGGTCGATACGAAGAAGTTTCCAGTTCACCCGGTTGCGAGACATATGGAGGAATTGTAGTTTCTGGTATCGGGCAACCACATCGGCGGTTTGAGGAAATGGGTTTTGATGGTTGAGGATGAGATTTTCCACATGATGATGCTGACATTGTGATGTTTTTATTTGCAATTCAATGAAATTCTTACTGGAGCTTTCGGTTTCGGAATTCCGATGCCCTCGCGGTGTCGGTGTTTAACTTTGTAGCTCAGATAGTCGGTAATCATTTCGGTATGATGATCCGTTTCAACCGCCTACAATATCCTGCTGTCGCTCTCATGCGGCAAATGACTTCTAGGCCTCGGGACCTGAGTTCCGTGTCTAGAGTTTGGATGCCGACGGTGGCGGGATTGATTACAGGTACGGCAAGCTACTTGTGCTAATTTGCAACAACCCATTTTACAGGCTAGGAAGCGCGGCTATTCAAGGGGCAAGGGTGGATCTATTAGGTTCTACGGGAAAGTACTCTCCGAATCAGATTGAAAAATGAAATTGAAAAATAGAAAGTGTCATTTCTCATAAAAGTCTACATACACCGTCCCTCACTTCCGGAGTGACTTTCATCATCCGTGTCTGAGAATTCATGTACAGTACATGATAAGTTAGCTCAATGTCCCATCGGAACCGGTCGATCCGCACTCTTCAGCCTCTCCTCAATGATATCCTTGCGCTCCTTCCGCAATTGTCTCGCATACTTGACCCCGAAGCCATGCTCGAAGACCTCCTGGACCTCCTCCAGCACCAGCCCAGATACCTCGGGGTAGAAGAAGTAGATCCAGACGTAGGCGATTCCGCAAATAGCCGCGTAGAACCCGAAGGCGCCGGAGGGGGTCATCGCCTTGGCCATGGAGAGGAAAGTGCTGGAGACGATGACGTTGCTGCCCCAATTGGAGCAGGTCATCCACATCGTGCCCATGGCACGGACCTCGAGGGCAAAGAAGTCGGTGCTCATCCATGCAGTGTTGCCTACGGAGACGCCGTAGAAGATGACGAACCAGATGATGAAGACAAGCACGACGATCGCTGCGGGACCCACCCCGCTGCCGATGGGTTGCATGGTCTCCATGTCGAGCGGAATGAAGTGGAAGGCGACGGCTACAGCCACGAGTCCAACTGACATGCCCCAGACCGTGGAGAGAAGCAGTCGCCGGCGGCCCATCGTGTCAACAACAAACATGTTCACTCCCGTCATGATGAAGTTGGTGCCGGCGACGACGAGTCCAACGGCGGTGGAGTTGTCGAAGCCAACCAGTGCGAAGAGGGTGGACGAATAGTACATGAGTGCGTTGAAGCCGGACATCTGCGAGATCACCATCAATCCGCAGGCGCTGATCAGCGCGCGCAGGTTGCGCGGGACCGTGTGCAGCTGCACGATCTTGGACCATCCGCTGCCGGTTTCGGCCAGCTCGCGCGCTTCGTCGCAGGCGATGCGGATGGAGTCGACTTGGGCATCAATCTGAGCTTCCGTAGCGGTGGCGCCGTAGACGCGGCGGAGCACGGCGCGCGACTCCTCAAACCGTCCGTGGTAGACCAAGTGACGGGGCGATTCGGGGCAGAACGGCATGAGCACAGCGAGGATGATGGCGGGCACGGCACCCAGGCCCACCATGTAACGCCAACCATGGTTGACATTGTTGAAGGCCGCACCGACGGCGTACGAGATCACTTGACCACCAGTGATGGACATATTGTTGAGTCCGATAAGGCGACCGCGAGCGCGCGCGGGGGCGATTTCTGCGATGTAGAGCGGGACTACCATCGCGGCGGACCCCACTCCCAGGCCAACAACTACCCGGCCCACTGCCATCTGGGCAATCGTGTACGCGGCTGCTTGTAGGACTGAGCCTACGACGAATAGCACGCAGCCGAGATAGATGGCCATTTTGCGGCCCCACTGTTGGCTGTTAGCGTTTACGAACTCCTGTGTTCAGAGAACGGGAAGACCTACGCGGTCAGCAGTATTTCCGGCGAAGATGGCGCCAATAAACGCTCCTCCTGAGCAAAGCGACGTGATCATCTCTTGCTCGGAACTGGTAGTCGGCCGACCGTTCAAGTCATCGTGAAGAACGACAAGTACCCCGGAGATGATACCAGTGTCGTAGCCGAAGAGCATCCCAGCAATTGAAGCTGTGAATGCCACGAGCCATACAAACCAGGTAATTGGGATGTCGGCGACACTGGTTGCGAGCCCATTCGGATCTGATCCTGGAGTGGATTCTGCAACCTCGATGTGCTTGGTGTCGAGTTTGGCATCGAGACTGTCCTTCGCGATAGAATCCGCTTTGGCGCTGTAGGTATCACTGTCTCGAGACATGATGTTAACCCAGCTAGGAAAATGAAAAATGGGAATTAGAGAGAATGAAAGACAAAGGCTTTGGTCTGGAGAGAAGACCTTGATTCTGCTTTCCCCACTGAGTCTGGAGTGGGTATTTATACCCCAGACTGTGAAGTCATTGGGGAGCGGGCGCTATCGCCGTAATCGGCAGGCCGAGTCGATCTTGGCCCCAGGTCAATAGCCGTAAATGCGGGGGAATTGCACCCGTCTGGGGAATTACTGACGCTAACTTGGCTAATGCCACCCATTGGGCAAGGATCTTCGCTCTGCGCAGGCTGCAGTTGGTCAGTGACGGCATTGGCAACGTCTCACCAGACTAACCATCCCCGTATCACGGCTATCGCTGTCGGAGTCTTGTTGTCCTGCCCCCTATCTGGGACCCGCTCAGTCGACGAGGCAATGACCTCATCGCCATGCCGTTCGCTGATAGAGATTCGGCGGGTGCCAATAATGTTGACTTGATAATATCCTCGCTATCTTTGCAAAATGAGCAGGCATAAGATGCTCCTGACTGCGTGCAGGGCTAATGGGGTTACATCGGGGGTTCTAGGCCTTGGTCGGCCCGGTCGAGTTCATTCCGCCGCTCGGAATGTGTCCGGACTCATTGCATCCCTGGCTTCTCCACTTTGTGCAATTTTGAACGAGAGGACTTCTGTAGTAAGATAAAGAGGGTTATCTGCATCATCTCTAAGCCCCTTGTCGCGCACTGCTTCGTGTCAGGGTCGCGATTCTCGCAGTCTTCGAGGTGACTCTCTCGTCATTTTGGGCTGAACTCCAGGCTTCGTCGACTTGGAAAGTGGCTGGTTTCAAGTGCAGACGTGGTTAGCGCCACACAATCATCTTGCAAGCTTGGAAAAACATCCATCTAGGGAAGGCCCCACGTAATCGATGTTTGATGCTAGAATCTCATGAATCATGTTCCATCCAGGTTCTTGTTCAATGAAAACATGGTTTATCCGGGAAAGAGTATTCGAGCCGGCCTGCCATTGCAGGATAGATTTTTCACAGCTCTACCGTAGTGTCGCCGCTAACTATTGAAATGTAGTTTCATATGCTAGGCTCCTCGCAGTTGTCACGAGCTGTCTTCCCTGTAATTCCGTTGATTAAATCCGGCTATCGTGTATTTGCCCCTGAACTGTCGGCAACTGCAGTTTTTGATTTGTCCGTGATTGTCCATCTGCATTGTAGTGGATCGAAAGAGGGCGATGCGCTGCATTGGCGCGGCGAATCATCGAACGGTTGTTTGCATTGCACCAATTTTAAAGATTGGGGGTCTTGTCCTTGGGCAGAAGAAGTCCGACGCATGCGAACGCGTACTATTGGTGTGTAAACTTTTCGCATTGGTCTCGGGCAAAGCGACAACAGTTGCCGTGATCAAGCTCATCTGATTGAGGTGTGGTGACAGCCTCTGTACCCGTTCTCCCAGCCTTCGCATAAAACAGTTCTGAGCGTGACCTATTGCACGGTGTTCGTGTGACATTTCGAAGGATCGGGGTCTATCAGATTCGGTTCCTTTTGAAAAGTGGATTAATAGAATCCAGCTTGTAGCTTGGTAATGTTTCCTCATACCAAGACCAGAGATTTGCCTAGAGATGTGGCTCGGTTCACGGAGATATATATTCTCACAACGGAAAAAATGAAGGTAGTTTGAGTGAGGGAAAGTGGCTCTGACTATGTGTAGCACAGAGCACAAGACAAAGCTCTTGGGAGACGGAAGAAAAAAGGAGGCTATCATCAAGGTATTGGAAGCTATCGATGTTGTAAGAACAATGAGAAGATGGAGGGAGAACCGACATAATGTGCATCCATCCCGCACAGCCAGGAGCAATTCTGCCTCAGGCCACAGTCAGTTCAGGCCGCAGGTGGTTGCCTCAAGCGGTTGCCTTAAGCAGTTGCCTCAGGCGTCAACTTGGGAGGCTTCCCCTCTCAGCTGCTTTCCTTCTCCGTCCGATTAACTACTGATTATTTCCTCCACCCCACGTTGAAGCTGACAACAAAAAACCATCTCAACGATTCCCTCGGAATGATTTTAATCTGTTTAATCTTCAGTTCCCCGCGTATGTCCCTCCATCTCCTGGTCAGGTTGACCCCTAGGATCACCAGGCCAGAATAGGCCTCTGATGCCTTGCAATGCAGCCTCGCGGGACTAGCTCGAGCGGGGGGCTCGGCCAGGCTGACAGCTCGATGCTGTGGTTGTCTCTAGTCATTCTTCTCAATGACTAGTCGAATCAGTATCTTCCTGCTGATCTCGGAATTCTTCTATATCCTTCTGTCGACATGAGCGACTCCACCGAATTCCCTCACAATCCCACCAAGAGACGGAAATTCTACACGGAGGATGGCCATCCACACAGTCATGATGATTACACGACTGGTTGGGTCTGCGCTCTTGCCCTTGAAGCTGCTGCTGCCAAAGCAATGCTTGACGAGATTCACCCGATCCTCGAAACCCACTCGAACGACAAAAATGCTTACACCCTGGGAGCGATCAGTGGGCACAATGTGGTGATCGCCTGTCTCCCCGCCGGCACCTATGGCACTACCTCGGCTGCGACAGTTGCGAGCTCCATGTTCTTTACCTTTGTCTCCATCCGGCATCTTTTTATGGTGGGGATCGGCGGAGGTGTACCATCAGAATCCAACGATGTGAGGCTTGGTGATGTCGTCGTCAGCGTTCCAACACCGGGATGTGAGGGTGTGATACAGTACGACTACGGAAAGACCATCCAGGAGGGATACTTTGAGAGGACGGGCACACTGAGCAAGCCTTCTCCATCCCTCTTGGCCGCAGTCACAAAGCTCCGAGCCGACCACTATTGCAGCGGGAATCAGATTGCAGCACTCCTGGCTCAGATGCTGGCCCACCGCCCTGCAATGCTGCGAGAATTCACTCGTCCCGAAGGCGAGCCGGACAGGCTGTTCCGTGCAAACTATGAACATGATCCTTCCCAGCGCACATGCGTAAACTGCGATGCAAACAACTTGATCCTGCGTCCAGAACGTCAGGACACCCAGCCGGTTGTTCATTACGGCTTGATCGCTTCCGGAAACCAGGTGATCAAGCATGCAGGCACCCGTGACCGACTGGCTGCAAAGCTGAATATATTGTGTTTTGAGATGGAAGCCGCCGGGCTGATGGATAGCTTCCCTTGCCTGGTGATACGAGGGATTTCAGACTATGCTGATTCGCATAAGAACAAGCAATGGCAGGGATACGCAGCCGCCACGGCAGCTGCTTACGCCAAAGAGCTATTGTCGGTGATCAACGCCACAGGGCCCAGGGTAGCTCGCGAAACAACAAAGAAGCAAACATCCGGCGGCGTCGACCATCGCAGGTGTGTCATGGATGCATTGCGATTTGAACAGATAGAGAGTCGACAGGCGACAATCAAAGCTGCTCACGCTAAGACCTGCCGATGGCTCTTGGAGAAACAAGAATATTTAGATTGGCTCGACATGGCAAAGGTCGTCAATCATCATGGGTTTCTCTGGATCAAAGGCAAAGCAGGAAGCGGCAAGTCAACCATCATGAAATTTGCATACCAACAAGCCCAGGCGACCAGGAATGACAATACTGTAATTGTCTCATTCTTCTTCAATGCCCGGGGCGAGGAACTTGAAAGAACGACCGAAGGCATGTATCGCTCGTTGCTCTTGCAGTTGATGGATGCTGTGCCTGGCCTTCAAGTGTTATTGGATCGAGTGCCTTTGCCATCTAATCATGACACACAGAACTATTCTTCATCGGACATCGAAACACTTCAAGAGATCTTTCGCTGTGCCGTGACCTCACTTGATGGAAAGCATCTGATTTGTTTTATCGATGCGCTTGATGAGTGTGAAATGGAGCAGGTGCGAGCCATGGTGGAGTTTCTCGAATCACTGGGACAATACGCGACATTATCGCAGATCAAACTTCATGTTTGCTTTTCTAGCCGGCAGTACCCGTTCATCACAGTGGAGAATGGAATCGAGTTGATTCTACATGACCAAAACGGCCATGGGGAAGACATCGCTCGATACTTGCGCAGCGAATTGAAGATTGGACGAAGTAAACAAGCTGATCTCATTCGAACCGAGATATCATGCAAAGCATCAGGCATCTTCCTGTGGACCGTTCTTGTTGTTCAGATTCTCAATCGCGAATTTGAAAGGGGTCGTCTGCATGCGCTGCGCAAGAGGCTTTCTGATATCCCAAATGAGCTCGGCGAGCTTTTCAAAGACATCTTGACTCGCGACAATGCTAATATGGATGAGTTGTTGCTGTGCATCCAGTGGGTCCTATTCAGCAAGCGACCGTTAAGAAGAGAAGAGCTCTACTTTGCCATTCTCTCTGGCCAGCCTGACGACCTCACGGATGCCTGGGACCCCAATGACATTACTCTGGAGGATATGGAGCGGTTCATCCTCGCGACTTCAAAAGGTTTGACCGAGACAACCAAGTTGCGACACGCGACCGTGCAATTTATACATGAATCCGTCCGTGACTTTCTGTTAAGAGGGAATGGCATCAGGGAGCTTTGGCCTGACAAGCATGACCATTTCAATGCACTGAGCCATGAACGACTCAAAATGTGTTGTCAAAATTATTTGATGACCGACATCCGAGGCTCACTTGGTGTTTCTGACGAGCTTCCCGTTGCGTCATCCGAGAGTGCTCGCGACATACGATCTGCACTGATTTCCCGCTATCCGTTCTTTCAGTATGCAGTTTCCAATGTTCTGTACCACGCCGATGCTGCACAAAGCGGTGGGGTGAACCAGAGCAAGTTCATCGATGGCTTCCCTCTCACTGAGTGGATTCATCACAGCAATATGATCGAGCAGGCCCAAATCCGACGCTACACATCGTCTGCAAGCCTCTTGTATATCCTTGCAGAGCACAATCTCCCCAGTTTAATAGGCTTGGTACTGGTGGATACACCAGATCTACAGATAGCTGGCGAGAGGTACCGTTACCCCATTTTGGCTGCTCTGGCGAAAGGGAACGAGGCCGCAGTGGAAGCGATCTTGACACCAAGCCAGTCCTTTCGAGACAGCGAGGAGACTCATAAGATGTGGAGGATGGAAATACCATGGCTACTTCAGCACGGAAAGACCCTACAACCAATGCGGAAACTCCAGCCACTGATCTTCTTCTCGGTTGCCAATCGGATTACCTCCCTAGGAGGTCTTTTGCTGGCAACTGGGCGCCTACCAAGTAATCCTGAAGACCGACACTTGTTACTATGTCAGGCTATTGATGCGGACAGACCGACAGTAGTCGACTTTCTGCTCCGGGTTCTCAAGGTTCACCCAGACGGCTCCGCCCGCGGGCCTCAAGGAACACCGCTCCGTCTGGCAATCGAACTTGGAAGAGAGCATATCTTTTCTCGGCTCCTTGCAGACTGTCGTGTCGATATCGACCGCGTGTATGATGATGGGCTAACCCCGTTGGCCTGTGCGTGCTCTGCAGGTTGGCTTGCTTTCGTCCAGGACCTGTTGGCGTGTGGCCGAATACAATGTGACCGGGGTGATTGGAGCGGCCGAACACCACTGTCACGTGCAGCGGGCATGGGTCATCTCGAGATCGTCCAGCTGCTACTCAAGACCGGCAAGGTCCGAATCGACAACACTGATAGGGAAGGCTGGACGCCCTTGTTGTATGCCTGTTCCCATGGCTACAGCCAGATAGCTTGTGAGCTGTTGAGTACAGGACAGGCGAATCCAAATCATTCCGGCTTGGACAGATCGAGCCCATTGATCCTAGCTGCCAAGTATGGACACGCACAGATCGCCTCCCACTTGCTGGCTATGCAGAAGATTCGTCCGAATATCCCATACTATGAACATCGAACCCCACTGCACATTGCCGTAGATAGAGGTCACCCCGAGGTCGTCGAGCAGTTGTTGGCTCATCCACAAGTGGACCCTGATGCTGAGGATGAATTAGGTAGAACGCCGATTGGGATTGCCATCAAGAATGGTCATGCAGATATTGCGCGCCGACTCTTGGCTACTGGACGCGTCAACGTCAATGTTATATCGCAAAAGTCTTTGGAGGCGATAATGGAAGACGACACCGAGGACTTCAATGCAGACACGGCGCCTAGAGACGCCGGCTGATATTTGCCAGTGTTTGCTTTGTCGAAGTCGGCCATTGTGTTTGTGACAACATTTGGTGGGCATACAAAATTGATTTCGCGCTGTCCAGAGTTACTTCTGTCCGCTTGAGTGCGATGAAACTACGATTCTAGAATCTGTAACATTCTTGTGTGTGGATCCAGCTTAGCGTCAAACCACTTGGCAGGAGCGAGTTCTCACGTGAATCTAACCTAGACATGCATTACCCCGCCATTGGATAAGCAGCAAAGATACAATCGTTCAGTCAGGGTCAGGGTCTGCAGTCAACTCCACTGCGCCTTGGCTTCCTCACCCCAAGTTACCATGTCACCTCCCCGTCTCAAGCGCACACGAACAGGATGCCTGACCTGTCGCCGGCGCCGAGTCAAATGCAGCGAAGAAAAGCCCACATGCCACAGATGTCAGACTGCCAATCTCGTCTGTGCAGGCTACCAGCAGAGCCGGCACGTCGTGCCTGTCGTTCTGGCGGGAGACACAGATGCAGACCAACCATCTTCCGCCGCGCTTGTGACCTCAACCCCTGCATCCCACCTGGTTCTAGCCCAGTACGTGCCAGACGTAGTACGCTCAGTTGAAAACCAGAATCACCGCACCGCGTTCTTACCAATCTACCACCAGTATGTGACCAGCACCGTCCACCGGTTCTTCGCAGGCAATGGGCTTGCATTCTGGCGCGACACGGTCGCACAGATGGCGTGGGCGGACGATCTGATCTGCCAGGCGATCCTGTGTCTCGGTGCCCTGCACCGGGCCGCGCTACTCCCGGCGGGCCATGCGCAGAAGGGTCAAATGAGGGCGCAGGGTGTGGGTGCGTACACCGCGGCGTTGAGCCTTGCGCGGGGCAGCACCGGGATCCGGCAGGTTGGGGTTGGCTCCGTTGTGGTAATGATCGTCTTTGCGTTGGTGGAGGTATTACACCCCAGCAGCCATCGCCATACAGAAAAGAGTGTGTCTAACCTTATCAGATAGATATTCCTGAAAAACCTCCCCGGGGCTGGACGTCATCTTGATGCCGCACAGAGACTGTTCTGCGAGCTTGTTGTATCGGGAAACCCCGAGGATCTCAAATATATCGAGGACCCTCTCACGCGTCTTCAATTCTCCATTCAAAATCTGACCGGTGGCACTGGGGGTGGGACTAGCCACAGGGCCAGAGAGCAGCAAACACTCGTAACCCCCTTTCCTCACTATCCAAGCCTCGTCTACACCAGCGACGGAGACCTTTCCTCGGAGCACTGCCATCTCCTCCGGACTGTGGCCTTTTACCGGGACGTCGGCCAGCTCCTGTGGCTACCCATCGAGCACACAGCCGCCTCCATAAACAGGACATCGCTCAATGCCTTCCGATCAGCACTCCTCCACTGGAGAGCAACCGCAACAACGACCCGCAAGGCCTGTCCCCAACCACTTCACCCAATTCTTCTAGAAGAGGTCGAGGACGAAACTCCACCACTACACTCACTCCCCATTCCCCCTGCCAGACTCACCTTCACGTCCGACGTCGCAGCTGTCAGCATGGCTATTTTTTACGCGCATCTCGCTCTGCTAGACTACCTCGAGCTAGCCACTTCCCCTGCATCAGACAAAACAGAAGAACGCGAGGAACGTATCTATGCGCTGATCTATCGCAACCTGCGCATCGTACAAGGTCTCTGGGGCGAGGAAGACGTCGCAGAAGAATGTGCGCGGTTCCGACAGCCCAAGGTGGGGATGGTCATGCATATGGTGCTCTTCCAGGCGATGGGGTTGGGGTGTACGGCGGAGTGGCGGTCCTGGGCGAGAGGTCGACTGGAGAGGCTTGGTCGTGCGGCGGACGTGTTTCGGGGGACGGCGTTTATGAATGCGCACGCTGCGATGGATCAGTTCCTGGACAGGGAGATGGGACAAGGGGATGGGGGATTGGTGTCTCTGGGTGAGAGGGTAAACCCCGTGGTCCGGGCGAATCCGGACGTAGATGATGGGTTTTCGGCGTGTTTTGTTAGAATGCATCTCGGTGAGCGAGAGGATGCGCTGCTGTTTGATGTGGTGGGGCGGGCGCGGTGGGAGCAGGATGGGGCTGGGTGCATGCAGGAATTAGTTTTGGAGCGTGGGGGGGGGGGGGGGGGAAGTTGACTGTTGATAGCTGGAGCATTATTATTTGACAGTTTTGTCACTTTGTCAGAGTCCTTGTTGTTATCCAGGATGTATAGCGCCCGGCTCGCTTAGCTCGCTTACCTGCATCCGAGGATCCGAGCGCATCCTTCGACTGCACCATGGTATACAATGTATACACTTAAGACACTTCTCTCACTAACTATACATCAGTCTTCCAGCCATCAGCAAGATCCCAACATTGAAAAGGACATATAAAGCAGTATCCCAACATCCACCTCGTCTTCCTCTCACCATCCCAACCCAAACTCCACTCCCCAAGCACCACCATCACCACCAAGTCACAATGACAACCTCCACAACATCCACCTCCCCCTTCCACATCCCCCTCGACCTCTCGCGCACCGCCCTCCTCCTCACCGACATCCAAACCGACATTCTCTGCCGCTTCCCCCCGGCAGTCCAAGAACCCTACCTCCAAGACATCCACACCCTCCTCACCCTCTTCCGGGAGGAAATCACCCGCCGCCGGACCACCACCACCACCAACCCCACCACCCCCCGCAACAGCAACACAGCAATCCCCCTCATAATCCACCACATCCTCCCGCACGGCCTCAACAGCAACGCCTTCATCTCCCCCTACAACAAACTCTCCACCTGGGCGCAGCGCGTCCTCCCGCCCCCGTCCCCCGCCCACAAAGACCCCACCCACCCGATCTACCCCGTCCCCGACCCCCTCCTCCCGCCCGGCGGCTGGGGCGGACCGGATGAAATCCTGCTCCCTAAGTTCTAGGTGAGCTCGTTCGGCTCCTCCGATCTGTGGGCGTACCTGCGGGCGCGGGAGGTGCGGCATGTCGTGCTGGTGGGGCTGACGGCTGTCGGGGCGGTGTTGGGGTCCGCGCGCCACGGGGCGGATTTGGATTTGCATGTTGTTGTGGTCCGGGAGGGGGTGTTGGAGGAGGAGGCGGAGGTGGGGGCGTTTGTGGTCGAGAGGGTTTTGGGAAGGTTTGTGGATGTTGTTGACCTTAGGGAGGTGGTGGAGGTCTTTGGGGGGGAGTAGGGGGGTTATTAGGGGGGTTAGGGTTGTTTTGGGGATGTTGGGGCAGGGATTACTGGTGGTACTTGGGTAGTTTACTATGTGGAGATCGATTGAATATGAATGAACCTCGCAGAGAGGGCGAAATTGTATTGTTGGTGTGGCTGTGGTTTTAAGGTAGGGAACGGGATATGTTAGCCCTTACCTGACATTTAGTAAACAGCAGGTGCGTACCCGTAACCCATCATTGCGGGGT
This sequence comes from Aspergillus japonicus CBS 114.51, assembly GCF_003184785.1. Lineage (NCBI taxonomy): Eukaryota > Fungi > Ascomycota > Eurotiomycetes > Eurotiales > Aspergillaceae > Aspergillus > Aspergillus japonicus. The sequence goes on along the minus strand of NW_020291645.1, from coordinate 41,976 downwards.
TTGGGTCAGATCCACTACGTCCGCCTGCTTCTCCTGTTGCGCCTGCTGTTGAGGCCGCTCCTGTGACAACTGCTGGAACTGCTGGAACTGCTGTGGCTCTTGCTGCTTCTGCTGCCCCAAACCCTCCTGCTGCACACCGGGCAGCACACTCGGTACCCGCAGCACATCCCGCGCCTCCTCCAACTGCTGCTGCTGCTGCTGCTGCTGTGGATACAGCTCCGGTGTAATGTGTACGAACTGCCACGGCTGCTTCTGCTGCTCAAGTTGCAGACGTAGCTCACCCTCCATCTGGTAGAACTGCTCGCCCAGCTCGACGTGCAGCTGCCGCAAGCTCGGCCCCGTCGTGGCCTGGACCACGGGGTACAGCGGACTCTTGACGTTGACCCACTTGACGTACTGGGAGCAGTACTCCAGCCCCTGCAGCTTGGTGCAGATGAAGTAGTAGGTCTCCGCGTCGGTCCGGCACCAGAAGCGCGCGAGGTACTGGTCCGGCTCGAGCACCAGCGGCCGCGCGCCGTCCAGCATCCGCATCCACTCGATGTCTTTCTGCTCCAGCAGCTGCAGCAGGTGGTGTCCGTCCCAGCTGACGCTGGCCTCCAGCTGCTGGCTCAAGAACCCGTTGGTCACGCCCGCGTCGAAGTGGCCCGGCGGGTCCTCGGGCCCGTAGAAGCACCGGCCCGGCAGGCCTCCGTAGGGGAGGCTGCCAGTGCCAAACACTCGCGGGATCGGGATCGGGGGCGGTGGCTGGGAGGGGGCCTTGGACTGGGCCCGGGTCCGGGACTTAGACGGTGGCATTTTTGGGACGCTCTGAACCAAAGTCAGTGTGTAGGTAGTATTATCCTACCTTAGGGTTGTTGGTGGATCGAGTAGTTGTTGCCCGAGCACTGTTTCGTGGGTTTGGTTCTCCGTTGGCTGGGCTAGATGTGGATATTTATATGTATCGCAAGGGGCCTCAAATCTGAGGGTTGCTGAGGTGTGTGTTGAGTGTTCCTGAGGATCATCGGCTGTGTTCTTTGTATATGCCCATTGCAGACCATTGTTGAAACGAGACTGTTGTCGTGATCACGGTGGTGTCTATGGTGGCGATTGTCGTCTAGGCAGGGCACCGAACATTGAGAACCAGGAGGTTTACAGTCAGTATACAAAGGCAACCCTAGCCGGTAGACAACTAACAAGCATTATCCGTGTGAGACGTTTTCGGCATTTTACTTCGATTGAGACAATCCCCTCTATGTTCTTGTTTTATGGATAACCAATGCATACATTATACTGTACACAGAACCAAGGCATGAGCCGATGTGCTCCGGGTCGAAGCCCCACGCAGATCGTCCACGCAAAACCGATTAAGTCCGCCCGCTATAGCACCACCTCGTAGACCGAGCATAACCTCCGTATGCAGGGTGCATAAAGTCCATTACCCTCCAATCAGCAACCTCGGACCAAGATACCAGACCCACTTTGGACCTCCTCCGGCACGGCCAGTCGATGATGACAGCGGCAAATCCGTAAAATCCGGTATATCCGGACAGTACGCTCGATAGACTATGTTTAAGCACAAATATATCTAGCACCGTCAGTCGCATTCGCACGGCCAAAACACGACTCCACTCCAGCAGAAGAAAACCACCCCAGAATGTCAAGCCACCTCGAAACCCGACCCCTGGGCAAAGACGGCCCCTCCGTGCCCCGCCTCGGCTTCGGCACGATGGGCCTGAGTGCCTTCTACGGCCCTACCAAGCCCGACGCCGAGCGCCTGGCCCTGCTCGACAAGGCGTACGAACTGGGCGAGACCTTCTGGGACTCGGGTACATCCCCCGCCCCTCCTTTACCACCCCAGTCCTCCCCACACTTCCCATGCGAGCACAGTACTCACCAAAAGACAGCGGCCCTCTACCTCGACAGCGAAACGCTCCTCGGCACCTGGCTGCGCGCCAACCCGAGCAAACGACCGCAGATCTTCCTAGCCACGAAATTCGGCGCCGAGTTCGAGGACGGGCGGATGATCATCGACAGCTCGCGCGGCCGGTGCCTGTTCTCGTGCGAGCGCAGCCTGCAGCGACTGGGCGTCTCGCAGATCGACCTGCTGTACGCGCACCGGCTCGACCCGGCCGTCCCCGTCGAGGAGACCGTGCAGGCGATGGCCGAGTTGCAATCCGCCGGCAAGATCAAGTACCTGGGGCTGAGCGAGGTCAGCGCCGCGACGCTCCGGCGGGCCTGCCGCGTCCACCCCATCGCCGCCGTGCAGGTCGAGTACTCGCCCTTCTCGCTGGAGATCGAGTCCCCGCAGACGGACCTGCTCAAGACCGCGAGGGAGCTGGGCGTGGCCGTCGTGGCGTACTCGCCGCTCTCCCGGGGCATCCTGACGGGGCGGATCCGGTCGCGGGCCGATTTCCCCGAGGGGGATCTGCGGTTGGGGATGCCGCGGTATCGGGAGGGGAATTTTGAGAAGAATTTGCAGTTGGTGGAGCGGTTGCGCGGGTTTGCGGACGAGAAGGGCTGTACCGTCGGTCAGCTGGTGTTGGCGTGGTTGTTGGCGCAGGGAGACGATATCTTCCCCATTCCGGGGACGACTCGTCCTGAAGCTTTGGTGGAGAACGTCGCGGCGTTGGAGGTGCGGTTGACGGAGGAGGAGGTTGCGAGGGTTAGGGCGGTGGTGGATGAGGTTGAGGTGCTGGGGGGGAGGTATGGGGAGGAGGCGCTGAAGACGTGCTTTGTGGATACCGTGCCGTTGGAGTAGCATTCTGGTTTGTGTATATAGGTCTAAGCTTGAAGCGGTAGTACTGTCACCTTTGCTGAAGATGGTCTTGGTGGCAGATTGTAACTTATCGACGGTATTAGTGTGTGGTCGGCTGTGACCGTACTGTACCTAGCAGGATCCTCATGCCATCCTAAATCCGCAACAAGAAGAGTCTGTTGCCTGTAAGCGCTGAGGAGCGACAAGTGTATCATGTAGAGAGTGTGATGCAGCTGCATGAGTCCAGCCCTGACCCTAAAAAGACACCAACTCCCTATCCGGCCATCCTCACGCCCACCCACCCCTTTGGCACGCAGGATCATTATACTTGTAGCATACTCTTCTAGAATCCAATACCCCCTCTAGACAAAACCCACATAATAGCAACAGAAGACAGAGTCAACCAGAGTGAAGAGTGCACAGACCACTTATTCCCTGACGACCACCCATACTCCGCAGCATCACCCGATATCCCCTCCCGAGTTCCCCCCCGGCAAGCCCCCAAGGCACCGAGGGCACAGGATCAGCACACCCGGAAAAAGGATTTCGACGGTGGAGTGAGACGACGAGTGCATGCGATTCTTCATCATCGGCTCCACCTTTGACCCAGTCAGCCAATGGCACTGCCTCCATCGTAATATACCCCAGAAAGCGGGATCGACGGGGGCATCGTATGACGGATCGACTACCCCCGATCAGGCCACAAATACGTGGGTGTGATGCATTCTTCCGTACCTCGACTTTATAAACCCAATTCACCCATCGGTTGGACTTGGGTCAACCAGACTTTGACCATCCATTATTCAACCACAATTTTACTGAAACTACTCTACTCTACTCTACCACCACACTCACAACTCTTATCATTGACTTCAATCGATAATCCACTCAAACAAAATGATGAACCTCTCCCCCCCACACCCCCGCCCCTTCTTCAAAAGCACCCCGCACATCAACCCGGCCTCCCTCAAGAAACCCAGCCGCTGGTATCTGCCCCTGATGGCTGCCATCGCTCTCGGTACGTGCCTCCACACTCCTCTCATCCCTCAAATCCCACTCCATCTCTCCCCCCCCTCCCAAAGCCCTCCAAACTAACAGAAAACAGGCTTCGGCGCCTACAACCACTACACCGCCACCGCCACCTCTCCCACCTCCACCTCCACCAAGTCCCTCCAGAATCAACTCTACCAACAACAAGAAGAAGAGCGTCTCCGCAAGAACCGCGCCCTGATGGACGCCTACGGCGACAAGGAGACGCTCCAGGACATCGAGCGCGCGCTGGTCGTGTATGATCTCCAGTAACTTTTGCCTCTGGTGGGGTGGATTTGCGGGGTGATGTGATGTGATGTGATGTGATGCTTGCCGGGCGATGCATACGTGGTGGAGAATCAACCCTAACGCGGGTTTGGTGGGATTGGGGGTGGGTTGTAGGGCGGCGATGGAGTGGGATTGAGTCCTCTCCTGCATTATGATGACTGGTATGGATGGCGTTTTGGGATGGGTTATGATTGTGATGATTTGGTTTGGATTAGCGGGTTTGGCCTTTGGGAATACTTGACGGAAGGATGGAGGAATGCAGCGGGTCTGTTTCTTGTCTGGTGCTGTTGACGTTGCTGTTGCCGGAGGGCTGGCTACGGGGGCCTGGGGGTATGCATGTGAGGGTTCCCTTCGGATCATGAGCACGGAATCAAGTTCTCTTTCTCTTACCCCCCGTACTCGTCCTCGTCCTCGTCCTCGTGCTGGATGGTAACCCAGTATAATCTTCTGAATGGGTATATGAAACACTTCTATCCAACACGCAAACAAACAAATTAAAATCCACCACACGTCCCCTCAACAAACCCCCCAGCTAAACCACCCACCCCACCACCACCCCCACAGCAACAACCACCCAGACACTACCTGTAATCATCACCCTCCCCTCCCCCGAAACCGCACTCCCTTTAATCCCGGCCTCCTCCGCCGTCGCATTAGCGTACACATCCCCCCCCTCCCCAGCCCCCAGCACAGCATGCAAATCAAACTCCTTGGGCGCAACCCCCACCCCCCCATCCCTCCGGATCGAACTGAAATACAGATCCCCGACGTCGGTGATATACACATACGCCGCCTGGAAGAACGGCCTCCCCAGGATAATCTCCTCGCCAGTCCCCACAACGCAGCGCTGCCCCGCCGGCACCAGATCCGCCCAGACGGGGATCTCGAAGAGCGGGTAGGTCGCGCGGTCCGGGTTGAATACGACCGTAAAATTGCGGGCGCAGAAGCTCGCGTCGGGGACCGTGAGGGTCTCGGCTGTGAAGTTCAGGGTGGCGGGGAGGATGGCGGATGTGGTTGTGGGGGCGGCGGCGGTGTCGAAGGGGTAGGTTGCATTCGTACTGGGTGTGGGGTCGGGCGTGGGGTAGAGTTTGAGCTGGACGCCGCTGCTGAGCAGCTGCGTGCCGGTCTGGGTGAATGTCGAATTGCCCGCGCTCGTCTCCGGCGTCGTCTGCCAGTGCGATTCGTTCCAGATGCGGTTCGCGTCGTAGTTGCCGCCGAAGACGAGGGCGCCCGGCCACTGTGTCCCGAACCCGAGGTTCATGCCGACCGGGAGGGTGGTCAGGTTCGTTGTGCTGATGTTCGCGGGGTTCTCGGCGGTCGCGATCACCGTGCTCGAGATGGTGAGGCTGGTGTCGGTCCCGAGGAGGAGGGCGTTCGCTTCGGGGTTGAGGGCGATTTCGAGGGAGGCGGTGGTCGATTCGTCGCCGGAGGGGCTGCCGATCGGGGAGACGGTCGCGGTGGGCAAGGCACTGGTTTCCGGGGAGAGGCTTCTGGTTTTGTGGACGGTGGGGGTGCTGCTGGGTGCCGTGCCGAAGGTGATGGGCAGCAGCGCGGCGCCGTCGCGGTGGATGTGCGCGCTCGCGCCCCAGGCGGCGGTCGCGGCGCTGGCGGGCCCCGTCAGTGGGATGTACCAGGCGTTGTCGGCGGCGTCGGAGACGGTCGTGATGGGCAGGCCTGAGGCGTCGATCATGGAGACCGTCTCGACCGAGGCGGCCGCCGTCACGGGCGTGGTGTCCACGGCGAGCTGCGCGGAGGCGAGGAGTCCCACGCTCGCGATGGTGAAAAGAGTGTGTGCAAGCTTGCTTGCCATTGTGCTTTTTTGGGGGGCGGTTGTAAGGACAGACTGAGAGCAAAGAATGACTGGCTCACGCAAGGGAATGAGTGAGTCGCGAGAATCGGGTTTCAACGAATGTCAATGTAGTGAGTGAATGAACGACTGACAGCCCATACAGGCATGAAGACACGCAACCCACAAAGTTTGCAAGAAGAAAGAAGAAAGAGCAGAGCTCTCACGCTCAAGAATTTCCCCTGAGCGGTCGAATCCGGTTCCTGCGTCGCATGGGGGCGAAAGCCAGGGCACGCGGCAGCCGGCTCGCTGTTCCTGCGTAAGTCGACGTGAGAGGAGTCTCGCTGCCAGGCACGACACTTGACGGACCACACATATCGAGGCGTACCCTCGATGGGATTCGGATGGTCGCCAGGGGCAAATCGGGACGGCTTCTGGTGTTGCACTGTTGGGGGCGGCCCCAAAGCTCGCATCCTGGCGAGAGGCGGCGGGATCCTGAAATCAGATTCGACGTTCAGCCCTCGCGAGCAGCCAGCTGTGCTTCAGAGTTTAGATCCGGCACGTGCCGGTCATTTTGGGACTCTGTGGCTATCGTGGTTGTGATCAGCGTGCCATATGTTCTTTTCATTTGTGGTCTGTTGCGACTTTCGCGATGATGCTTATCGGTATGTTAAACACCTTGATATGGCGTAGAACCTCCGCCATTTGAATGGTCCCTAGAAGAATACAACCATCGAGAAGACATAGTTGGCTCAGCAGATGGTAGATTCGATTTCCAGAGACATTGGGGACGATGGGTGATGTCGACAACTCAGATAATGGAGATACACGTAGGCGGTCGGCAGTTAATCATCCTGCCGGCAGAAAGCAGCCACGAAGGCGGTCAAGGCATGGCTTTTGCTTCATCCACACATGCCACTTCCTCCATCTTGGACCATCCATCCAAAGACCCGCTCGATCGATGAACCAGGCTCAGCACCATGAATATGCGCTTCGGGGTGTGTTTCTCCGGCACTATGTCGACGACTGACCTGTGGATGAAAACTTGGCACGGAAATCATGCACAATGACGTCATAGCCCCTGGCCATCTGATGCACAGACAGAGTGAATTCGCAGTCGGGGTCGCTTGATGGTCGTGTGTCTCGATCCTTTACGGGCTATCACTTGTCTCTATCGAGTTCTCTAACAGTTCTGTCGAGATTGTGTGTACGTCGGGAGTTGAATAGTCTCCTCAAGGCTTACTATATATTCCATGCACCACTCTGAACGCTACAACAGCCTACATGAGTCACAGTCGGGCACTACAAGAATCCAAGTTAAAGACTCAAACACCGTGGGTAATTCAAAGTCATACTGAATTTGTACGGTAAGGAAGATAACAACATATTTACAAGGATTCACCTCCAAACGTATTCCACATCTGCATCAAGCATAATCATCAAACATCTCCCGGCCCATCATGTCCCCAAGCGCCGGACCTCGATCTACGCGGACGCAAAGCCCGAGCTGATCGACCAGGTCACATCGGCCGTGAACGAGGTCTGGGAGTCGAAGGTGTGAACGCCGCCGTTGCTGGCGACGTAGAGCACGTTGTTGTAGTGGCGGAACCAGCGGGTGGGGTAGTTCCAGGAGCGGATGGAGGTGCCGGAGCCGCTGAGGCCGGACTCCGGGCAGAAGGTGGCGTCCTCTTTGAACTGCTTGGTGCCGTCGCTGGCGGCGAGCAGCAGCTCGAAGTTGTAGTGGCGGATGTAGCTGCCGGGGGTGTCGACGGACTCGAAGGAGAAGCAGCCGGAGTTGGCCAGCCCCGTGACGACGGTCCAGCTGGCCTGCTTCTGCAGGGTGGAGGAGCTGGACGAGGAGACGACCGAGGTGATGATGTTGGTGGTGTTGTGGGCCAGGTAGCGCGTCGTGTACCCCGTGGTGGTGACGCGCAGCGAGATCGACGAGCCCGCCGTCAGCGCCGAGCCGCTGGTCAGCGAGGTCGTCGCGTACTTGGCCGCCACGATGTTGGCCTGCACCGAGTTCTCCGTCGCGTCCGACGGGTACCCCGAGGTCATCACCCCCTCGTAGAAGGTGCCCTGGGCGCCGTTGCTGTTGTCGCCGCCGATGCCCAGGATGATCGCGCCCTCCTTGCTCATCGGGTTGTAGCCACTCACCGTGGGCCGCGCGCCGCTGTAGTAGCTCGTCAGCGAGCCTGAGGCCGCGTTGCCACCGCGGATGGCCCACTGGTTGGGCTCGCCCTTGACGGCGGCCGTCACGAACCGGTAGGAGATGGACGGGTCCGCCGAGTTGAGGCCCTCGGCCTGCCCGGAGAACAGGTTGTTCTCGAGATCGGCCATGACCCACGGGCCACTGCCCGACCCATAGCCCCAGGCCTTGCTGGTGCCATAGTAGATGGCCTCCATGTGACCGTTGCCCGTGTCGGTGCTGCTGACCTCGGCGTTGCCGTAGTCGAAGCAGCAGGCATCATTGTAGTGGGTGCCGTCCAGGACGGCGTACATGCCCTCCGCCTCGTCGCCGGTGGCAGTGCCGTTGGCGTCGTTGTTGCGGTAGCCGGTGCCGGGCGAGACGAACACACCGTACGCCTTCTGGCCGTTCAGGGTGACGGGGGCGCCGATCGCGCTGGCCAGATTGTCGTAGCCGTTGGACTCGGGCCCATCGAAGCCACCAGGAGGCGCCTGGGTGAGATCGTTGCCACTACCGGACTGGTCGTAGATGATAGAAATCAGGCAGGTGGTGCCAGAGCAGAAGGTGTCCTGGGCGGCGGCATTCGCGACCCCACCAGCAGTGAGGGGCTTGATGTCGGTGGTGGCACTGTCAGAGCCACGGATGACCTGGTAAAGGGGGCCGGAATAGGCACTGTACAAAGCACGAGTGGTGCTGTGCGCAGCGATACAAGGCGCCCCACCGGAGGCATAGATGTCGCAGGGTCCGGCGCTGACCAAAGTGCTCGTGGCCGCCAGCCCTAGGAGGGTTCGTCGTGAAGGCATCTTGGAGGACGGTATGTGGAGAGACTGTGCGAGATGCTTGAGCGGCCCCTGGAAGGAAACCAGGAACAGGAAAGGATTTTATACCACGCCCCGTCCCTTGCAGATTCCCGGCCATCATCATCCCAATGCGTCACGGTGGCAGGGACACTCGATTAAGCCACTTGGACGGAACATTTTGTTCCACCTCTGATGCGCAAATGTTGGCAGCGGATCATGCGACGCTGCAGAATGACAATTCTATCCCGACGGGGTCATTGGAGGCGAGTCGCAGGTACCCCGCATGGGTGGCAGGCAGCATCGTGAAGATATCGCGGGCTAGGAGAACTAGGGCTAACCGAGGCCCTTGTGCCGCCGGGGTTTTTCCCATTCTTCTTCAGCAGGCGACAATGGCCCGACACAAACCGGTTGTTTAGCGCCCGACTGAGGCTGCTATGCCTCATTGGGGTGCGGGGCCCCGGACTGGGACCTGAATTAGACGGCATTTCCCTTCTGCATGTGCGGTACGAAGGATGATGAAGAATTGGCTTTGCGACACCAAGCATGCTAAGCATGAAGAGAGAATGGGACGAAAGGGGGGGATCCCGCCGGGGCCCGCCTTCCTCCAGCTGAAGAAAGGTTAAGATGAGGGTACATGGTGCACCAGATGCTGAATTTTGGGGAGTCTCATCTCTGGAGCAACGAGGAAGGTCGTAGTCGTAGATGACTGCAGGCAGGATTGTGAAAAGATGCCGAAACGAAAACGATGAGATGGTGATGGGAGGAGAAAACGGGAAGGCTGGTTTGGAGCCTTAGTGCCTCAGGTCTTCCAGCATTAGTCCTGCACCGCCATGACGTCATCCCGCCAAGCCTACATTGTTTCTTCGCTCTCCGCTTCACTTTTCTATGCGCAGTACTCCGTAACCGGGGAAAGAATTGTCAATGACAATCTCCTTGTCTAGAAAGGTACTCAACCGCTTTATTGGTTTAGTTTTAGCACAAGTTGTTTAGCTACGTTTGATATAGCGGAGAAGACCTCGCTTCTCAAAGCCTTGACTTGTGTCTGAGGGAGGTTTGTTAGGGAAGCAGACTGTCCTTACTAGAACAAAGAGTTGTACTGAAGATAGCCACTACGATCGACTTAAGCTCGCTTGAATGGAGTCTGACGGAAGTCTTCAGTCCGTTCCTCCACACATCACAAAGAGCTGTACTGAAGATAACCACTATGGTCAACTTAAGCTACCCTCTCAGACTTACCCCCTAGTGGGAGGTATATAAACCGCCTTCTATCTAACTTATGCTTATTCAACTAACTCAACCAACTCTTACACGGAGTAAAGGATCAACTCTTATACCAAAACACGCACGCCTGTCTTAAACACATTCTGACCTGGGAAAATGTCTGACACCACCGAGAAACCGGTTGGCCATATTGAGCCGCAGGAGAAGCAGCAGCTCAGCATGGCCGAGATCCATCTTGTCGGTGAAGGGGAACACACTCACGGTGCGCCCAGAAAGGTCCTGGACCTGAACGAAGACCCGGGACTTGACAATCTCGACGAATTCGTCAAGGGGCAGAAGGAGGTGATCTTCTTCACAGACGGCCATCACCTTATTCAGATCCTGCGGCCAGAGGACGTCGCTAAGATCGAGCGCTCGCCTCTCCAGATGGTGGCCCATTGCTCGCAGCTCTCGTGCCTCCCCCACCCCCCCACCACTCCGCCGCTGGCTCCGGGCCACTATCGGCTGCGCTTCCAGTGCGACGACACCGAAACCACAGTGGACTGGCCGGAGGAGCAGGCCAATGCCTACCATGCCAAGTTCGCCAGGCAGGCCGGCCACTACCGGAGGCCGAATTCCGGCCGGGAGTCGTCTTATGTGACTAACGCGAAAACGGAGAAGCCTCTGTCGCATTATTTTGATGACGACGCGCTCTTGGGGATCTTCGCGTCTGTTTGAAGGTCCATTGTCCCGCGCGTCAGGCAAATGACAAGTGAAGTAGGGCTTCCATCCATTCAAGGCATCTCGATCTGTAAGTTGGAACCCAGCCCACTTGAAGCTACTGTGATATGTGCTTCTGCTTGACCTCTCAGATTTCATAAAGAATTTAAACGGACGATTTTTCTCGTCTTTCTAAGTAAACCTTCTTAAGCTTCTTCACTATTTTTCCTTTCACAATACCAAGCCACTTCTGAGAGTCAGTCAGTATTTCTAAGGTTTTTGGTTTACACTTACAAGCCTACCGATGTTTCATATACAGTATCTCCAAATACTTCAGTACTGTAACTTGGTTATCAAAGATATAGAAAAATTAAAAAAAAGTAATTTTGAACAGGCCCTGCTTTTTATAGACATAGGACTCTTGCAGGGTCTTTATATTAGTGTTAGTTTTGATTAGAATGTTAGCTTCTTGTAAAACAAGAGCCTACAGTATCTTATTCTGTAGCAACAGCTATCAGCCCACATAGTGCTGTACTTATTGCCAAGGGGTCAATCTTTACTGAATACCCTTAGATATTACAGTATACTTAGCATATGCAAATCAATAGCTTGAAGTATATACTGAAGAACGAGAATCGGTTTTAACTTTATGGTTCTTTTTAAAACAAGTCTAGAGTTTGATAAAGAAATATATATTCTTGCTGTCGTGCCTAGCCTTACTAGATCCAGTATTTAATCCAAAATAAACTTGAAGATTAAGAAAAAGTAGAAAAAAGTAAAGGATAAATATCTAAGGTCTCCATGCATTAGTATAGCGCTGGTGTTATCCCACCAAGCCTTTATTTTTGTATGTTTCTATGTTTCTATGTTTTTCATAATCCACAAGTGCTGAAAGAGTCCATACTGGGTAGACAATGCCCTTGTCCACAATAGTACTCGATGGTATCATTGTCTTACTTCTACTTACGGCAGAGGCCCTTGGTCATGTTTGAGATGGCGGAGAAGAATTGAAGACCTTGCCTCCCAGAGATTTTACTTGGCGTTATACTGTGACCTTTTGTCTGTCCGTGTCCGACGGAGGTATTCATTAGGAAGCAGATTGTTATTTATGGATGACAAAAAGCTTCCTTGAAAGAAAGTAACCATAATCAACCCAAGCTGCTCTCTCAGAATGTCCCCAAGAAAGTATATCAATAGTGTTCTACCGATCGACCCTAGGTTCGTCAACCGGCTCAAACACATAGTAGAGGACCAACTCTTATACTAAAGCATCAACTCTGTCGTAAACAAATTCTAACCTGTGAAAATGTCTGACAGTATTGAGAAGCCGCAGCAGCCGTTGTCGCCATCCATTCCGACAGAAGTCTGCCTCTTTGGTGAAGGGGAGCACACTCACGGTGCGCCCAGAGAGGAGCTGACCTGTGAGGAGATCTACAAGTTCGCCGGGGAGCAAGAGGAGACAGTTCTCTTCACAGATGACCATCACCTTGTGCAGATCTGGAAGCCGGAGGACCTCAAGCGCTCGCGTCTCCAGAAAGTGCAAGATACATGCTCCAAGCTCTTGGGCCACCCCGCCGCCCCGCCACTGGCCCCGGGCCACTACCAGCTGCGCTTCCAATGCGGCGGCACCGAAACCACGGTGGACTGGCCGAAGGAGCAGACTGAGGCCTATTTCGCCAAGTTTGCCAAGGGACTCGGCTACTACTGGAAGGGGCCTTCCCAAATCACCCCCATGGGGAAATACTACCGCGATAGACAGGCCACTGTCTATGACCTGGTCGAGGGAAGGCCTCTGGCGCAATATTATAAGTACACGTTCGCTCGGTACCTCTTGACCCATTGTCCCGCGCGTCAGGCAGATAAAAAGTCAGCATTCCCATTCCCATCCATTTGAGACATCTCGTTCTGCGAGGTGGGGACTTTGCCACTTGATGCTACCGTGATATGCGCTACTGCTTGATCTTGTTTTTATAGAGTGTTTAAACAGACGATCTCTGTTGTCCTTTTCAACTGGCCTTTCTTTTCCAATTTTACCACTATTTCTTATCCGAGAATGCCATGCCAATCCTGAGAGTCGATATCTCTCAGGTTTTGCAAGTCCTTTTGACAGGAGTTAAAATACCTAACCGCTATTGTGATGTCTGGTATTCTTTTTAGCGCGCAGTGTAACATTCTTGTCGCTCTCTCATCTTTCCCCATACACAGAAAGTGGAGGAAACCCAATGCCTTCGTCTTGAGCACCCACTGGCATAATTTCTCTGAGGTCAGGCTCACGGTCAATAAAAGTCCTCGCTTGCTTGGTCTAGATAGCAAGTATCGTGCCATTCTCTGCATCTCTGTCCTAGTTCTACACTCTTACCTCTTTGTCTCTCTGTGCCTGACAAAGGGAATCCGGAACTTGCTGGAAGTAATCAGTAACGGCAGAGAATCTTATTGAGACTTATGGTGAGTTCGCAATCATGATCCCACTGCCTTTGCAGTTCCTTTGGTAGGAATTATACATATTAGTGCCTTTTCCAGGATGTTCGACCCTCATAAAGACCCGAGTCCCAGACCCAGGTCCCAACACCAACACCGTTTCCCCACTTCGCATATTGATTTCCCCACTCGCAATCATGTCTTCCACCACGCAGGACCTCGTTGACGAGGTTGAGCCACAGCCCGACCCAATCGAAGTCCATCTCTTCTGCGAAAGACATCACACTCATAGAGAGCCTCGACAGGCCTCTGTGAGCAAAATGGAACTCTATAGATTTGCAGCAGGTCAAAAGAAGGTCTTCTTCTTTCTAGATGACCATCATCTCATTCAATTCTGGAGATCAGCGGACCTCCCGCTCACCGCGCCGCCGCTGGCCCCGGGCCACTACCGGCTGCGCTTCCAGTGCGGCAGCACCGAAACCACGGTGGACTGGCCCGAGGAGCAGGCCGACGCCTACCATGCCAAGTGCGTTCGGCGTCTCGGGTACTACCAGAACAATGAGAATGGTTGGGTATGCTATCACTTCGCCCCTATCGAGGAGGTGCCTCTCTCCTGGTACTTTGAGGATATGCTTCGTGAGTATATCGTTCGCTGATGCGTTTCCAGTCCATACGCACACGTACACACACGCACATCAAGTAAACAAGAATTGAGCACTTCCACCCGCCTGAACGCATCAGGTCTCTTAGGGGTAGGTGCAACAATTCTGGAGTGTGTGATGCACGCTTTTCCTTAACCATCTTTCATCTCGTATAGAATTCACAGGCGATCGTCTCGTCGTTATTGATAAATCAATTCTGCCCCCAATTTCGAAACCGAAGGTAAGTAACACTCTGATTATCATTCAGCCCATCTGAGTATTGTAGCATACTATGGTAACTGCCTGAAGGTTCGAACTGATGTTTGTTCTATCATTTGTCGCAGGTAAGACTGAACACAAATGCGTGAGAAAAGAAACGGTAGTGTCCGACAACCCGCAAGTCATGATCGCTGATAAAGCTGAGATCATTCAATTGCAGAGTAATGCCAGAGCCATTCAACCGTTAGCATAACCATCGAGGCTACGGGTTCCAACCACGCGCGATCGGTCTGATCGTTGCTCCCCGAGCAAGGATTGCGCCAATCAAGTATGACAAGATCGGAGCGTGGCAAAAAGAAATGCATACAATCCACAAAACACCGAGTTCACAGATACTTCGATCAATGAGCTATTGCCATGGAAAGCACAACACGGAAACATATCTCAACAGCAGAGAGATGCAGTAAAATTGCGACATAAAGTAGCTAGAGGCAAGATGACACTCCCTCGAAGGGTGATACTCCTTGCCATCTCGAGTCACCGACGCGCGCCGTCCACATTCGCCTGCCAGGATGGCAGCCCACCAGCGCAGTTCGGCCGGTGGAAGGTCACCAAGCTGTAGACTAGAATGCTCGTTCAAGTCAAAATCGTCCCCCGTGGACCAGCGTACCACGTTATCTGTGTAGACAACCTCGTCCTCGGACGTCGTGCACCGCAGCTCCACTAGCCGAGTAGAGAAGACATACGACCAGCCTAAAACCAACAATGCAAGGTAATTACCGGAGGACTGCGGTGAAGACTGGAAGCCAGGCCACTGCGGAACGTATTCACTCGGCAGCACTTACGTATTTGGCCGCAACACCCCAATACACGCACTTCAAGGACAGCAAGTCTTTGTTGCATCTAGCTCGCATTCCCTATTCATCGGTCGAGTAACCGGAGATACAGACCACTTGGAATCGCCTTGCAAGACAAGCACACTTCCTCCCACAGAGTCAGGGACCTCTGCAGCGGGCGGGATGGACGGGGTTTGATTGAGGAGAGTCCGGATTTGCATGCATTGATCCGGGAGCTTGGTCGCGCAGTAGCCCGACGCTATTAGAGCGTTCCAGTCGCGTTGAGAATAAGCGGAGACTTTCAACGATTGGAGACCACTTGGTCGGAGTGAGTCTCTGCCACATGTGTCTGTAGTCGACATGATTGACGAGTGATTTGTCCGATGAATTGGGGTTAATGGGTTATGCGCACAATGATCTGCTGATGGAGGTCCGTCAAGTGAGCCGGTGAAACAGTGAAACAGTCAGTGATAAGTCCTAAGAATCATCATTTTGAAAGTCAGTCCTCATGCTTGACGGCTACCAGATCCACTCCAACATTCAACGCATGGGACTACGGGCTAGGAGGCGTTCTACTCCAGATTTGCAGATCAACAACATTCATCAACTGTGGAATAAGATGGCTGGGGGTTGAGCTGGCCGCCGCATCACGTGAGATGCAAGGCTCATTCGAAGAGGTCTCAGATTATTCAAAGTTCACAAAGGTACTGACTCTATCCGCAAGACATTGATCATGATGTGAAAAGGATGCAAGCAGGGCTAATACCAAACTGCGCCAGATATTGAGCGGCGAGATAGCGAGGTTGTCTACTCTATAGCAAACATACTACACAAGCAAATCCACTTCTCTTATCGCCAGTTCGAGCTGCGAGCGACCCACCGCGCGCGGGGACATGAATCCGGGATTAGGGCTGCATGAGCAGCAACAACCTGCCCCCTGACTGCAGCAGATAATTAGTGATTTAACTAGTTATTCAGCCTTGGTGGTCATCTATCTTATCACCATCACCGAAGATCCCAGAGTAATCACCCCCAGATAACCACCGACCTCGATAGATTGTTGAAGATGAAAAGATCCCCCAATCGGGCATGTCCAGGCGGGGACGGCATCCCACCCGCTGATTGGCCCGATAAGCCCTCATGCGATGGAATTCTGCCTGCAGCGGGCTTTGCAGTGGCCCCAGTATGTCAATTAGCTATCGTCCTGATGACTACCGCGTACATTGTCTCCCCATGCAGGAGAGAAGCATATATAAGGAGATGAGTGAATGCACCAAACGATTTGAACCGCTTATCGTCTTAGCGTACCGTCTGGCTTATGGTGTCATCTCATCCCGGCCCGCCAAAGTAAATTAAGCTTCCCCCGCAACCCTGGGTGGACATACCGCATGCATCCTTAGATTTCGATGCGTGTCAATCGCCGATACTTACTAACCTACCTTCTTTCCCTCCTCTCGGCGATTTAAGTTGACTTGTCTCCCCCCGCCTTGTATCCGCCTGTGAGTCTCACCGGTTTTTTTTTTTTTTTTTTTTTTTGGCTGGTGTCAATTCCTGATAATTTCGGATCTGAATCATGACAACAGTAATGATGGACGTGGACGAGAAGAAGCAACCGCCCCTCGAGAATGAGGATGATGACGTCCAGCTGGCCCAGATGGGGCATAAGGCCGAGCTGAATCGGAACTTTTCTACCCTGTGCGCTCGACCCTGGATGTTCTGAGTGAACCTCATCACAAGGCAATGGCAATGCTAATTGTATGGGGAAAAATCAGGTCGATGCTGGGTTTGGCGTTCGCGGTGCTGAATGTATGTATCCATGCTGTCGGCTTGAAGCCAGGTGCCAAAAGAAAGGAAGAACTAATGATCGAGGGTAGTCGTGGACGGCGCTCTCGGCCAGTTTATCGCTCAGTCTCCCGTCGGGGGGCAGTGTTAGTGTTGTCTGGGGTAAGTATTGTCTGGCCGTCTGGCTCCTTTCCGGACTGGACCGTTGTCGGGTCGATCCACGCAATTTGTGCTCACAGCAACACGGCCAGGTCTGGTGACGGCTGGAGCATGTAACCTGTGCATCGCCGTGTCGCTGGCGGAATTCCTCTCGGCGTATCCTACGGCGGGCGGGCAGTATCATTGGGTGGCTGGTGCGTTTACTTTCCTCCCTTTTTGCGTACAGCTTCCGAAAATCTGTTTGACTAACTACGGTGCAGCTAGTATGTATTCCTCGGTGCTGGTGGCCTGCTTGTCGCGCGTTTCTCACCGAACCACCAGTTTCCTGGCCGAGTTGGGTGCCAATCCTATCCTGGGTGACTGGCTGGGTCAATGTGGCTGGATGGGTGAGATGCAGCAATCCTATGGTGGTGTGTGCGAGGCTAACCGTTCAGGTTGCGCTGGTGGCTACCAATGCCTTGCTTTCCTGTCAGCTGATCGCTGGGATCGTGTCCTCGGTTTACCCGGTATGCCTTTCAACCCTCCCAAAGGGGTGAGCGACTGCTGACTAGCGTTCATAGGAGTTCGCCTGGCAACGGTGGCAGTACTTCCTCATGTACATCGCCTATACAGTGTTGGCGTTCGTGGTCAACGGGTTCATGAACTCGGTGCTTCCGATCATCTATCGTGGTGCTTGTACGTTTGCCTGGGTTAATCTGACGGTTGATGAGCTTGAACTGATGAAATAAGTCACTTGGTCGATTGGCGGGTTCGTGCTGGTGTCGATTACCGTGTTGGCTTGTGCCTCGCCGGACTATAATTCTGCCTCGTAAGTGGTGTTGCTGCATTTCTGACTGGCTTTACTGACTGCCGCAGATTTGTGTTTACCAACTTCATCAACCAGACTGGCTGTAAGTTTGAGTCTTGGATGCTTACAAGCATCGCTAACATGATTAGGGCCCGATGGTGTGGCTTGGCTGTTGGGGGTAGGTGCGACCTTCGATCTGTGACGATGTAGCTAACAGACCCAGCTGTTGCAAGGTGGACTCGGAGTGACCGCGTTTGTGAGTCCCCAATCGACTGTCGATCAACCCCCGCTAATGAATCCAGGACGCGGTCTGCCACATGATTGAAGGTGAAAGCGCCCTTCTCCAACTCCTAAGCGCCGGCTGACCGTCCAGAAATCCCGCAACCGTCCATCAAAGGCCCCAAGATCATGGTCGTCTGCGTAGGGATCGGCACCTTCACCGGAGCGATCTTTCTCATCGTGCTGCTGTTCGTGGCCGGCGACATCGACGAGGTGGTCAATTCGAGCGCCGGCCCCCTACTGCAGATCTTCATCCATGCGACCAACAACCGCGCCGGGGCCATCTGCCTCCTCATGTATGTGCTGCCTTTCGTCGCTAAAAGTGTTGCTAACGGATCCGACGCAGGCTTCCCCTGGTCTGTCTGCTGTTCGCGACGTTGAGCGTGATGACGACCAGCAGTCGCATGATTTTTGCTTTTGCGCGGTAGGATGGCTGGTCCCTTTCAGGCGAAACTCGCAGCTGACGAACGCGCAGAGACGGCGGACTGCCGGCGTCCAAGTTCTTCGCGCGGGTGCATCCCCGGCTCGGACTGCCGCTGAACGCGTTGGTCCTCACCACCGTCGTGGTGATTATCTTCGGCTTTATCTATCTTGGATCGAGCTCGTAGGTGTTTCTGTCTGGGCAAATGAGCTGCGCTGACTAGTGTAGGGCGTTTAACGCCATCGTGTCGGCGTCGGTCGTACTCCTGGATCTCTCGTACGCGATGCCGATCGCGGTGAACTGCCTGCGTGGACGACGGACACTGCCCGATCGCAAATGGAAGATCCCCAACAAGATTGGCTGGGTGATTGACATGGTGAGTGGGTTGGTGTTAGGCAAGGGGGTGTTCCATGCTGACGAGCCAGATCTCTCTCTCGTATATCGCACTGACCACAGTCTTGTTCGTGTTTCCCCCGGACCGGCCCGTGACGGGCAGCAACATGAGTAAGCTCCTTGGTTGGATGAATGCAGAGTATATTGGCAGCTGCTGACTGGGGTAGATTACTGCGTGGTTGCCTTTGGGATTATTTTGATTATCTCCCTGATCCAGTGGGTGGTGGACGGCCGGAAGAACTTCACGGGGCCTCGCGTGGAGTTGTAGCGCGGTTAGTGAGTTGCTGGTGCTGGTGTCTCTCGAACTCAAGTTAATGTGTAACATTTTTGGAGGGGATGGATAAATATAGCCGTGTAACAAGCCAAGAGAAGATCTGGGGCGAAGTGAACCTCTCTGCAACACCCACTGTAACATTCCAGCCTCCGTCTCCACTCGGCGACAATCGGACCAAGCAAGGAGATTAGCACTAACTTATGATAACACAATCTAGTAGTTAGTACCTTGCTAACGTAATCGTCAGCCGAGCGAGCCACGCAAGCGAGCGAGCCAGCAGATCCACCAAATGCAGCACCAACATGGATTCTTGATTTGTATACAAATATATGGTGTTTTGAAGCATTAATTACACTATTTTAAACGTCTTTTTACACAGTTCTTCGGTTTGGACACCTTGTACGTATATGTCCTTGAACACCGCACTCGCTGCACCTGGGAGGTGCCCGGCGGCGAGGCTGATTCTGATCCTCAATCTGAAGGGCTTCATCCTTTTTATACTCGCGTTGGAATGCCTCCCTTGCTTCGCTAACAGTGAGGCCATTAAGGCCTGTAAGCTGCTTATTTCTTCGTCGTTTCTTGGTGTTTAACCTCTCATTCGCCCAGCGGAGTTCTCAAACTTCCTGTTCCAACAAAACCGCCCGGTTCAACGCCATCTCAGCGCCTTTGAAGACGTAGCCCAAGGCTGACTTCATTGGTGTATCAGTTACACCACTAAGCAGTTGTTCAAGCCTTGCCTCTTGCTTCTTAAACTGATTTGTATTGACAGGCGTCTTTAAGATTATTAACCAAAAATCTTGGCTGCTTGGCCGGCTATCAAAATCCTCATAAATCAGCTTATCAAGCACCTGGCTTAGATTATACAGAACTAAGCCTAAAGCCTTAAAGGCACTCCGTATATTGGCTTCCTTAAACGCCATAGTATAAGCCTTTGGATACTCCTCCAAGAAATCACCTTTATCAATCTTCAAATATCGGGCACGTGCAAGGCGTTCCACCAAGCTGTAATATGCCTTCTTAAGAGGTGCAAAACAAGAGACATCCAACGGCTGGCAGAGATGCAATGAACCAGGAGGTATGCAGATAGGAATAATATGATTCGTATAACATAAGTTGTCAAATTTGGGTGTTAAATGCGATTCATGGCCATCAAGAATCAACAGGGTGTATTTGCCAATTCATCGGTTGATTATTAATAAAATAAAGTAATATTCAAGCCAATATAAGCCGATTTCATTGCTTGTCCAGCCATTTGGAGATGTATTGATTCTCCAATCACCCGGAATTAAAACTTCATACCAGCTTGCTATATAGTTTGTTCCTTTAAGAATCAAGTACGGTTTCAACGCCCAGCCGGCGGCGTTAATACACTCGATTGAAGTTACCCATTCGCGGTTACCTGGCTGTATAAGAAAAGGCCTTCCTGGACAGCTTGATCGAGTAACTACTTTGGCTGTTGCAACTTGGCCCATCATAAAGCCGGTTTCATCAAAGTTGAAGACATCTTCTTCAAGAATTCCGTACTCCGATACAGCCTTTTGAACGCGATTAAACCAGGCCTGTATAATCTGTGGATTCTCGCACTTCGCCCGCTTGGCATCCAGCTGGCGGAAATATCGACTTTTTAAAGCTTCATGGCGTGCAACGAAGTTTGTAACCCATCTTTCTCCCACGGTTGTCGGCTTTTTCTGATCTCCACGCTTCTGAAGCAACATATTGGCCATTTCACGAACTGCAGAATTTCTTGGAGGTGCACCGCGTGCGTCAAGCAAAAGAATCCACTTTTCAAGTATTTCTTCCTCTCTCGCAGTAAGTTTATGCGAATTGGGGCGAGTTTCTTGACGAAATGAACGGCCATTTGCACGGTGTTGAAGAGTTGAGCGAGGAACATTAAAGACGTCAGCAGCTTCACGAATTAAGGCAACTTGACCGGTCTTTATAGCTTCAAGGGCAAGGCAAATTCGGCCCTCTTGATACAACAACTCTTTTGATGATTTCGGCATTTTTGGTGGTGTAATTGACTGCTGAATTGCTTCAGTTTTGGAGGTGGGAGGATTCAGGGGGGGTGGCTCGCTCGCTTGCGTGGCTCGCTCGGCTGACGATTACGTTAGTATAAGTACAGTACTCATATATAAACACATTTCCCCGCACGAAACCCTCCCTGTTCCTATCTTTCCCCTCCCACAACAACCACCACCACCACCACCACCACCACCACCATGAACCTCTTCCTCCTGCTATACTACACAACCACCACCCTCGCCCTAGGCGGGATGAACAACGCCCGCCTCCTCAACCACGAATACACCCCCACCGCTCGTGAACAATCACAATTCCCAATCCACAACCTGACCACCCCACTGAACCACTTCCCCACCTCCCCACGCTACCCACCCACGAACCTCACCTTCCCGCTGCGCTACATCCTCGACACCACGCACTACCAACCGGGGGGCCCGGTCTTCGTGATCGCCGGCGGCGAGACCTCCGCCCTGAACCGCCTCCCCTTCCTCTCACAAGGGATCGTCCACGAACTCGCGCGGATCTACCAGGGGGTTGCCCTGATCGTCGAGCACCGGTACTACGGGACGAGCTACCCTACCAGCACCAACACCTCCTCCTCTTCCACCTCCCAAGATGACGACGACACCATCCCCCTCTCCACCCTCGCCTACCTGACCACCGAACAAGCCCTCGCCGACTACGCCTACCTGGCCACCCAGCTCCCTCCGATCATCTCACCAACCAAAACCCCCCCGGACCTCTCCCCGAAGACCACCCCCTGGATCGCCTACGGCGGCTCCTACGCCGGCGCCTTCGTCGCCTTCCTCCGCCGCCAGTACCCGGAAACCTTCTGGGCCGCCATCTCCAGCTCCGGCGTCACCGCCGCCGTCACGGATTACTGGGCGTACTACGAGCCGATCCGCGTGCACGGGCCGCGGCGCTGCGTGGCGGCGCAGCAGGCGCTGATCGCGTGGGTGGATCGGGTGCTGCTTCTCTCCGCGTCCGAGGGGTCCCCTACCCCCGGGACTCCCGATCGGGCGCAGTTGCTGAAGGAGGTGTTCGGGGGCCATGCGCCCAATTTGACGGACCAGAACTTCGTGGCCGGGTTGGCGGAGCCGCTGGGGCTGTGGCAGGAGCGGAACTGGGAGCCTGAGGTTGGGGAGCTCGGGTTTCGTTGGTTTTGTGGGAATATCACGGCCCCGACGGTGGTGGACACCAACCTGGAGGAGGAGGTTGGGGGGACGGTGAGGGGGTTGGTGGAGGATGACAGCTCCAAGGAGGGAGAGGCGTTGGTGCGGGGCGTCGTGAATTGGGTGGGGTTTGTGCGGCGGGAGGGGGTGTTCTCTTCTTCTTCTTCTGAGGGTCAGGGACAAGGTGAGGACGACGACGACGACGACGACGACGACGACGACGACGACGACGACAAACGCCTCCCCCGCACGGCCTCGACCAGCTGGAACTACCAGGTCTGCACGGAATGGGGCTATTTCATGCCGGGCTCGACCGTCCCCTCGCACATCCCGCCGCTCGTCTCGCGTCTCCTCACCCCCGGCTTCTGGGTCGACATGTGCAATGCCACCTACGGGATCACTACCCCGCCGGACACGGCGCGCATCAATCAGTACGGCGGGTTCGAGTTCTCGTATCCCCGGGTCGCGCATATCGGGGGGTTGGCGGATCCCTGGAAGGAGGCGAGTCCCTTCGCGACGGGGTTGCCGGTGCGGAATTCTACGGCGGAGGAGCCGATGGTTTTGATTCGCGTGCCGGCGGAGGAGGTCTACGATGGGATGGAGGGCGGGGTGCATCACTGGGATCAGAATGGGGTGTTTGGGGTGGAGGAGCACTGGGCAGGGAAGCGGGTGGTGCCTCCCAAGGGCGTGCGCGAGGCGCAAGGCGAGGTGATCGGGTTCGTCGGCGGGTGGTTGGGGGAGTGGCGGCAGGCACAGGGCCAGCTACAGCTACAACCACAGCTACAGGAGAAGCTGGAAGATCTCCGCCATGGCGACACGCAGGCGATCCTGACCCCCGAAACACATCAGATTATCCTCTAGCCTGTCTGTCCACCACCGAGAACCAATATACGATACAACCAACAACTGAACTAATCCCCCGTCCCAATCTCCAAATCCAACTGCACCCCATTCGTAATCCCATAATCCCCCAGACTGATGAAATCCTTGAACGGCCGCTCCCCCTGCCGCTTCAGCAGAATCTCGCGCGGCGCCCGGCCAATCTGCGCCGCCACCAGCGTCTTCAGATCCCCCACCGTATCCGACGGCAAGCAGGGCACCGTGGCCTTCGTGCCCAGCCGGTCATTCACATGCACCAGGATCATGGGCTCGGAGGGAATGGCCGGCCGCTTCTTCTTCTTCTTCTCCTTCTTCTCTTTCGGTAGGGAGTTGTCGGTGGAGGTCGCAGTGGGGTTTTCGGGTCGGTCGCGGGCGCGGGGGTTGTAGCTCTCGCGGTCGCGGTCACGGGTCCGGTCGTCCCTATCTCGATCTCGGGGCTGGTAGCTGTCGCGGCGGTCGCGGTCGCGGTCGCGGGGGTAGTCCCTCTCTCGATCGCGGTAGCCGTAGCCCCGATCACGCTCACGATCGCGATCCCTCGCATCCCGTCCATCGTCTCGACTCGAGTACTCCCGTCGATCCCGGGGATCGTACTCCCGCCGCGGCGACCGCGCGCGGTACCCCCGATCCAGCCGTCGGGCGTCCTCGCCGCCGCCGCCCCCCTCGCGGTCCCGGTGCCCCCCGCGCTCGGGACGCTTCTCCTTCCATCGGAAGCCGCCGGTGGAGGATTTCTTGGGCTGGCGGGGTGGGGAGCGAGAGCGGGAGCGGGAGCGGTGGGAGGTGGACTCTAGTGGTGGTGGTGGTGGTGGTGGTGGTGGTGGTGGGGAGTCGGGCATTTTGTGATCGCCTTTTGGGGGAAAGGTAGTGTGTGTGGTGTTCGGTGTGTGGGTGTGGTGCGGCCTGGCACCGACGTGGACTTAGTCCAGTCTGCGCTGTTGTTTTTGACAAGGTCTGGAGGTCGGATGCTTGGTGGTGGGGTGTGGTTTGGTGTTTTGTGGTTGGTGGTTGGTGATGGGATAGAAGATAGTAGAAGATAGAACTGCGAGCGGCCAGCCTGGAGCTGAGGAACGAGCTGAATGATGGATCTTGAATGAATAGCTTGGGCGGTGAGATGGGATGGAAAGGCGGTTGGTTGGGTGGCTGGGCGGGGACTACAACGGGTGGGCAGAACGTGACCGCTTACTTCAATAAGCTTCGAGCTGCATACCCTTTTTGGAAGAGCGGATGAATATGAATCACGGATGTGATATTGTACAATTCAATGATGATAGAAAGTGTCTCGATTGCTCAACAATCACACTAACTTTTCCCTCCCACTGAGGTCATTCTGTCCAGAACATGACACATCAAACGAGTACAATCACTAACTAGCATGCCGAGTGGGAACTCATCAAGCATACTTCTCCAGGAACCCCAGCGCCGTCTTATACCCGCGCTCATACTCCTTCTTGACCTCCTCATCCTCCAGGTTCGACCGCGCCGCCATCCACCCGTGGATCTGCGTGGGGAACGTCTCCACATAGCCCGGTTGGCCCAGATTCTGGCCAAACTTGTCCACGTCCTCGGGCTTCTCGTCCTTGGACGCCAGCACCGCCATCGGCACGGTCACCTTCTTGGCGTCCTCGGGGTCCAGCATGGCCGGGTGGCACTGCACCGCCGCCTTGAAGAGCGAGTTCTCCTGGCCCGTCGCCAGCGTCGCGATCTTGCCGCCCCAGCAGTACCCCAGAATCGACCACGACTCGAAGTTTCCGCCAGAGGCGAGGTTGTTGGCGTCGGAGACGATCCCCGGGATCTTGGGGAGGTTGTTGGGCGGCGCGGCTTTGGTCTGGAAGAAGTGGCCCAGCTTCTGCTTGTGGTCGTCGGTCTGCGGCGGGAACCAGGTGATGTGGGCGGGCGCGCCTTCGAAGAAATCCGGGATGAACACCCGGTACTTCTGGGTACCGGAGTGCGCGAGGATGTCGGCGCCTTGCAGGGTTTGGTCGAAGAAGCCGAAGATGTCTGTGTCCGGTGATTAGATGTAGGGGGGGAAGAGATGATGGCTGTCCAGTACTGACCGTAGATGACGAGGATGGCCTTGGAGGCGGATTCGGGTCCGGTGACATCTGCTGGGCATTAGCTGGGCTGCCCGGAGAGGAGCGGGAAAGCTGGGGGGGTACGGACAGGTCTTCAGGCCGCCGATGGTCTTGTATTCGCCCTTGGGCTGGTAGCCTTTGGCGACAACGGGGGGGATCCTGGTTTGTCAGTTGGTGCAGTCGGTCTGAAGAGCTGCAATACTCACGAGCAGCAGGCCTTGTTGACTCCCGACATGGCGGCGGTGGAGCAATGGAATGTACGTAGAGGATGGTAGCTGGTTGTGGGGTGACTGGTCAGAGAGGAGATGGACCTTCGTAGAGAGTGGGTTAGAAGCTGTCTGGTGAACATGTTAGAGGAGCGGTTAGTGGAAGACGCACTGGTTGAGGCAGTAAACGTAAAGTTGTAGAGGCTGCAGTTGGGATGAAAGGAAGAATGGAGGGAGCGAGCAGCAGGGGTGCAGCAGAGCAAGCGAAATGAGGGGATTCCCCGCCGACGTCATCCGACTTCCCCACCTGTCCGGTTTCGCCCGTCAAAGATCTTCAGTCTCGATGTTTGGTACGGGCTATACGAGGGTGTATACGAGTTCAAGTAACTGTTCTTGATGCAGTGGAGAAATCTAGTGTGAGAAGTGTCCAGCACATTCGGAGTGTTAAGTCCGTGAGAATGCCACACAGTACTTGATTGTTTAGCTAAGATGAGGGCGAAGGTGATCAGTACAAGTCCATATCATCAACTACCAGTCGGAGTGTCTAGATGTAGTACATCAATAATTGATTGCGTGCCTTGGGGTCAGACTTGAGACTATATGTTGATCATGCATCTCTTTCTCAAGTCCCATGTCTGTCTGGCATAAGCTATATACCATGCCGCACCGAGTCCAACTATGGTAACTCTCGAGCCATGCATGGACAGACCAAGACTGTATTTAATCAATCAGGAATTGCCTACACTTCTAGACATGTTTACTTTTGTTTCTTAATGATATTAGACTATACAGCTTGAGCATCCAGGACATAATTATAGCCCAAGCATCCCTCTCGACCGATAGATAACCCCAGCACGCCATAACCCCGTCTCCTCGCGACACCAGCTAATCCAGTATGCGTTATCTCGGAGCTACTCCGTTCTTCAACCCTTATGATATTCTCTGCGGAGAGAGAACCGGTGCCAAAGCAATAAGCCACGAGGAGCATCCACGACGATGTCACGCAATGCGATCGAATGATGGCGCGTGAGGGGTATGGTATGCCCATCGCTGCAAATCGACACTGTATAGCTATATATGAACGTACCTATCCCTTGAACCATACATAAGCGAACCCTGAAAAGCACAAGCAGAGCAAAGCAGCCACCACCATGTCTTCCACCGAAGCGACCCCCGATGCGCCCAAAAAGCAGATCCTGCTGAACGCGTTCGACATGTCCACCGTCGGCCACCTGTCGCCCGGGCAGTGGAAGAACCCCACGGACCGGTCGGGGACGAAGCGCACGCTGAAGTATTGGACGGACCTGGCCCAGTTGCTGGAGCGCGGGGGCATCACGGCCTTGTTCCTGGCGGATACCTATGGGGGGTATGATACGTACGAGGGGAGTCTGGACGAATGTATCCGACGGGCGGCGCAGTGGCCGATGACGGATCCGACGATTGTACGTCAACCCAGTGCACATCTTCTGCTCGATGGATATCCTGAATGCTAACCAGCCCTGACAGCCCATCTCCGCCATGGCGGCGGTGACCAAGAACCTCGCCTTCGGCATCACGGCCTCCACCTCCTTCGAGCCGCCCTTCCTCCTCGCGAAGCGCTTCTCCACCCTGGACCACTTGACCAACGGGCGCATCGGCTGGAACATCGTGACCTCGTGGAAGAAAGCGGCCTTCAAGGCCATCGGGATCGACACGCCCATCGAGCACGACGAGCGCTACGCCCAGGCCGACGAGTACCTGCGCGTGCTATACAAGTAACCCTCCCCGGCCAGTAACACGCCCACCCCCGCCCCCACCCCTACTGACTCCCCGTGCATAGACTCTGGGAATCCTCCTGGTCCCCGACCGCGCTATCCCCCAACCCGGCGGAAGACAGCTACATCGACCCGACGCAAGTGCGCACCATCCACCACCAGGGCAAATACTTCCAGCTGTCGACGCGACACATCGTGGACCCGTCCCCGCAGCGCACGCCCTTCCTCTTCCAGGCGGGCACCTCGACGGCGGGCTCGCAGTTCGCCGCCACGCACGCGGAGGCCATCTTCGTGTCGGCGCACGCGCCCAGCGTCCTGCGCCCGAAGATCGCGGCCATCCGCGCGCAGGCCGCGGCGCAGGGGCGCGACCCCGCGTCCCTCAAGTTCTTCGGGACGTTCACGCCGATCCTCGGGCGCACGGAGGCCGAGGCCCGGGCCAAGCTGGCCGAGGCGCAGCGGTACGCGTCGACGGTCGGCGGGCTGGTGCTGTTCAGCGGGTGGACCGGGGTGGACATCTCGAAGATCCCGATCGATCAGGACATCACGGCCGCGGACAGCACGGAGGCGCACAAGGTGCGCAGCATGCTGGATGCGTTCACGACGACCAGCCCCGAGGTGCCGCGGTGGACGCCGCGGGTCGTGGCCCAGAAGGCCGCCATCGGCGGGTTGGGCCCCGTCGCCGTCGGGGATCCCGGTCAGGTGGCGGATGAGATGGAGCGCTGGGTGCGCGAGGCCGATCTCGATGGCTTCAATGTCGCGTATGTCACGACGCCGGGCACGTTCGAGGATGTCGTCGAGTTGTTGGTGCCCGAGCTGCGGCGGCGCGGGCTGTATCCGGATTCTCCGGTGGAACAGGAAGGGGTGACGATGCGGGAGAAGGTGTATGGGGTCGGGCAGAGGGAGTTACGCGAGGATCATCCGGGGAGTCGGTATAAGTACCATGTTTATGTTGAGGATGGAGATGGGGATGGGGATGAGGATAAGGAAGGGGAGGGGAGGGAGGGGGAAAAGCAGCAGCAGCAGCAGCAGTAAGTGACGGGTGAGTGCAGTCGCTACTGCTACTGTGCGGAGTACGGATACTGCTCCGTGTATCTGGGTAAAGCAAAGACAATGTAGATGCTGTTCACATGTTATGACCCAAGAACTATAGCCTCAAGAAACTATAACCACAACACAAATAGACCACTTAGGTTAGTAAGTAGTAGTCTTCCGTGGTAAGGTCAATCAAATCCCTGATTTCTGCACCACGCCCATAGTACTGTC
Source organism: Aspergillus japonicus CBS 114.51 (assembly GCF_003184785.1). Taxonomy (NCBI): domain Eukaryota; kingdom Fungi; phylum Ascomycota; class Eurotiomycetes; order Eurotiales; family Aspergillaceae; genus Aspergillus; species Aspergillus japonicus. The sequence goes on along the minus strand of NW_020291645.1, from coordinate 13,657 downwards.
CAGTATACAGTAGTTATAGTTACACCCCGGAACCATCGCCAGATAAGCTACACACCGCACTGCGCCACGGCGAACGCCGCCTGGCACCATTCCCGTCAGCCCCCCAGAAAAAACAAAACCAAAGCAAACCGAACCAAACAAAACAAAAACAAAAAGAGAAAGAAAAAGAAAGCCTTTTTTCCCTTTGGTCAGCCGCCTGCATCAATGCAACAATGCATCTTGTCTGTCCTGTCCCCCCACCTGGCAGCTCTTGCTGTTTTCCCTCTACGGAGCGGAGGTTCCCCATCCCCACTACGGTCTGGACCGGTCTAGGTCGTTCTTCCCTACCGATGCTGGCGATGCGATGCGCTGCAGTCCAGACATTCCTGTCATGTGATGGGTTTGTTTTTTCTTTTTTTTTTGTTTTTTCTTTTTTTTTTTATCTTCGGTTTTTCCACTTTCGGTTTTATTTTTGGGTTTCGCCCTACTCCGTACTCGCGTCGCCAACCCATGAGGAGGAGGAGGAGGAGGAGGAGAAGGAGGAGGACTGTTGAGGGATTTCCCAGCGAGCGGGCATAATTGCGGTCGGTCACTGGGGTTTTTGTGGTCTGGGGGTTAAGGAGTAGATCTATTCCTCCGTGGGTTCACGTTTATTTTTATTTCGGACTGGGAACGACTCGTAACTACTATCCAGTCGGTAAAGTACTCCGTAGTAGTCTAGTAGTAGTAATGTCAGGTGAGTCAAGTTTAGCCGAGTTTGAGGATTTTGGTTTGGGGTGGGGAAGGGGAGGAGAGGGTCGAAAGGATCAATACCATTCTTTTCATTGAATACGGTAACCTTGACTTACGTGCTGGGCCTGTATGATAACTTGGGGGCAGGCAGGTAGGTCACACGGACAGTCCAGAAAGAGCTCTGCAGCAGCAGCAGCAGCAGCAGCAACTACGGGCGATACGGTACTGTACTGTACCTCCCTCCCCGGAAAAAAACTCTAGTTTAGTGGTCCGGCTGGGGTGCCTACCAGGCGGGAAGGTTGCATACTGGTAACTTACTCCGTACTCCGTATACAATTGCAGAACAATGAAGGATAGTACAGTACTATTTATCTATCCTATGCAAACTTATTCAACGCAAAGCAAAGCACATCAAATACCTTGAGTATAGTGCCCGACTGCTCAAGAACCCGATCAATCCCATCTCCCGGTGATCCAGTTAGCCCCTCTGCTTGCTGGGTGCGTCGTGCTTTGGAGATGCAGGCTTACCGGCACGGACTCATCTTACTCCTCTTCCTGTGATATATATAAACTAATCACCACAGACACCCCCGCATTGAAAAAATGAACATGGTGGGGAAAGAAAAAGGTGTTCGTCTGTCCTGTACGATATCTACATAGAAGAATCAGTGACAAATATACTGGCATCATGATACATAAAAGAATGCGTTCTCCGCCAGAACGAAGGTAATAACCTCGCTCCGATCGGAGGCGTCGACGACGCGGACATTTCAAAAATCTTCGGAGAAGACAACGTGATACAGATGACCACGATATTCTAGAACAGAGAAAGGGAAAGAATTAGCCCGGGGGCTGAGGATATCGGAGGATGCACGGATGATGTTTACCTGGGTAGCTTTTCTGTGGTTGCGTTCGGGTGAATTTCAGAACGATATATTCCTGGATCAGCTCCTCCCTCAGCATGGGGAAATACTGGCCCCTTTTCTTGAATCGTTGCATATGCTGCCGGATCCGGTCGCCGCTTCGAAGCAGTTCGACTCCTCACTGCTTCTGGGGCACCAGAAAATCAATCCGCCCGCTCCGGAGCCCCGTCTTGATCAGATACTCCGGGGAAACGGTGATTTGGCTTTCGATCAGCAGGGGAAAGAGGCAGCGGTAGAACTCCTTCTGACACAGGTCTTCAATCGGCATCGCAGGGGGGTTCGAGAGCTGGTCGGGATGGACTCTGCGTATTGCGTCGACCGCCATCTCGAGGGGGGACTGATAGACTAGTTCTTTTCGGGGATTGCTAGGCTTGAAGAGGAACTGGCAGTACCTACAGCCCGCAACTACTTGATTAGCCTAGCAAAATCGGGCATACTCTTGAGTTGTCGACAGAAGTAACGTTACCAACGATGCACTTGGGTGGGAAACATGTAGTATGTATCTCCTCCCTCCGGATGCTCGGCATGGAGCCATCCGTTTCTCCAGATATCTTCGAGCGCCGTCTCGTCATCCGAGTCGCTGGGAAAGCTCGAACGGCTAGTTCCGTTGCACGCAATCGCATGCTTGAAAACCGTCGCATAAGCGGGGTTCTGCATCACCTTCTGTTTCGGTAAGCCTCGAGAGAAGATGGTGGTCCGGATATGCTCGAAGAACAGCTGACCATCACTGAAAAGCCCGTCGCATGCGGTTTTCCAGTCGAGGGGGCGACGGCTCTGGATTGGCTTTTGGAGCTTCTATTATTCATGACTGGTCAGCCAGTCATGCAGGCCCTTCCCCCACCAGCTCGCAGGACATGTATAAGGGATGTGAATGACCCAGCATGCCCGCCACTGGCCAGGAACAGTCCGTGTCCCAATTCCTCCGTCAAAAGCTTCTCACCATTGGGGAGCACGGTGGGCAGAAACTGCGGAAGGATATCGTTGGCTTCGCTTTCCTCGAGCAGCAAGCCAATGGGCTTCCACTCTGGGTCTCTCGCTTCCGACCGAAGTGATATCTGCTGGTGCGGAAGGAAGGAGGCCATCGGGGTCTTGAAATACTTCTCCGGCCGATGGCCGTCGTCTTCGGCCGTGCCGTAGCAGGTGAACAGGACGATCTTCGCCGCGTCGCCGGGCCCGCAGGATATGAAGAGAGCACTCCATAGCTGCTTGTCCCAGTATGAATTCGTGTGCCTCGTCCACCAAGATGTAACACGGATGATTTCGGAGCGAACGTCCGGGGACCCCAACCAGTGCTTTCAGATAAAGGGTCCAGCCGCCGGCTTTCTCCACCCGGGCCTCTTCCCAGCCGTCGAGGATATAGATCGGCGTGGTCGGGTGACGCACGAGCAACTCGTTGGCGACAAGATTCATCATCGTGGTCTTCCCGGAGGCTGGGGTCCCGTTCACTCGAATCAGGCAGTAGCGGTCCAGGCGAGCGATCAGTTCATTGACAACGCGAGGTCGCTGAGCAGTCCACGTCGGGAAGCGCTGCAAAGAGAGTCGATCAACGGCAAGTTCCTTCCCCTTTACCAGAACGTGACGCACCTTGCGGCTCGGTTATCTGCGCTCCTGGAAGTCGAGAGCCGGACGAACCTGGTGATTGGGGGTGTATCAATCAGCGGTGGAAACCAAGGACATAGCCCAAAAGAACAAAACCGGGAAACGAACCGTAGCTATCGTGCTTGCTTAGGGGATGTGAACATATACCACACTGTGCTTTGCTGGGCAGGGAATCCAGATTGGATGTGCTTTCTCCGGAGATGCACTGGCAACGTCTCACTCCACAAGGTCCCATAGCAAGGAGTAATCTCTTGTCCACAGGCTCGACCGAAGCGGAGGAAGGCGGATCAGGGGATAGTTGGGATGAGCTCGCCATGATGATCGTTTGTCCTATGCTAGAGACTTATGAATCTGTGCTCGCCGTTGCGCTCTTAAGTCCAATCTCTGATCCTTGCCTATTCTCTTAGTGCTGCAAGCAGCCGTTGGTTGTGACTGACAAACGAAGGTGTTTCCGGGCACTAGTGGAAGGAAACTCATATACAGTGAGCAGAAGGTAGGTCTATTTGCAGCAGCAGCGGAACTGTTGATGCGGAAAGTCCTCTAAATCTCCAGTTCTCTTCATCTCACGTCACAAGTATTTCACAGTTGAGTGATTCTCTTTGTTGACCAACGCGGAGGTGGCTGGCTGGGCTGGACAAAGAGCCGTCGGCCTGGGATAAACTTATCGAGTACAGTACAGTACAGTACATAGTAGCCACAATAGAAACCTGCCGAGTAAGAAGGCACCTCTTGTAGCTACAGTGGTGGGCTTTTCGCAAAGATACAGCGAAATAGCAAGAGATAGTAGTTAGTAGTGTACGGCATGTAGTACATGTCGTCTACAGGTAGAACAGAGCGCGCCAGTTTTGCTAGGGTTGTACTGTACGGAGCAGCCGAGGCGTGGACCACGAGATAGCAAGGTAGGTGACAATGAAGCCACTCACGCGACCCGTTCGGCTCCGATCAGAGACTAAACAAAGGGTTGGATGTATTCAGGCACGCCTCTGCCGCACGCTGCAGGCCGATCACCTGGGCTAGGCCTTAAGGTACTGCAATAAGCATCTGCTCTCGGTGCTGTGTACAGGACGGCATACAGTAAGCGAGGAGGGTGCATGTCGGGCAGCCGGACTCCTTTTTCTGCCTGTCGCTCTTGATCTGCGGTATGGGCTATCGTACGAGTCTTATCTGTCACTTTGCGACATGAGAAGTCTAGCCCCTGAGCTAGAAACGGAGATGCGCTGGATTGCAGTGGGAAAGGAAAGGGGATGTAAGGTGGTTAGGCTGGAGGAATGTGGTGTAGGGGGTGCTGGTTCCGGTAGGGATCGGATATGCAATCTGGGGACGATGGGCAGGAAGGAGAGAAAGAGTGCGTCTAGTCTATCAATGGCATCGAGCCAAGACAAACAATCCAGCAGCAGCGGCACCAACGATCCTCAAGTTATTCCGACCCGTTGACCGTTCTCCACGGTCGGAAGGCGTGCCTGTCAATCCGTGGTGGCCAGCACGGGTGGCAGAGGGGTCCTTCAGGGACCTAACCTGCACAGACGGGGGGGGAGGGATAGTAAGATCCTCGAATGGCAATCCGCCATGGGAGGAAGATTAGACCGTTGTCTCCGATCGGAATTGAGTGGAAAGGCTACTACTTACTTCCTGCCAGGTGTTGTTGGTGGTGGTGTAATCCTAACAGTAATTCCGGTGGCGAGGAGATCATTCGTGCTCCGGTCCTGTCATGTTTGCCTCAAGTCGGGAGTGCAATGGAGGGTGGAAGGGACCTTTGTCAGCCAACCAGCATGGCCCAAACCATGCTCAGGTGCAGGGGGTGGGAGAAATGCTGGGGAAACACATGCCAATGTGGAGTGCAGGAGAGGAGGCGATGAGCCTCGGACAGGCATCTGCGATCTTGCACTGCAGTGGGTGCAGTGGGTGCAGTGGGGTGGGGGGGGAGAAGAGAGGGGAAGTGATGATAGTAGTGGTGATGGATGCAGTAACTTAGAGGTTGTTGGTGATACTATAGCACGGTACTGTACACAAGGGTGGCGGTAATGGGACCGCGGACGCGAACCCTCCACCAATACCCGACAGCCTGGTCACTGCCCGCGCCTCCCGTCGGTAGAGGCCAACTGGTGGTGGTGGTGGTGGTGGTGGTGGTGGTGGTGCACCGTTAGCTGGCTTGTGACTTGCGCGAGTTATAGTAAGTTAACTCAATTAAAGTTAGCCCTCCGTTCGGTCTGCTACGGCGGGCACTCCGGGGGGAATCAGCCACACTGAACTATCTACGGAGTAAATTATTGCTTGTTGATGGGACAAAGACGCAGTGGACAAGATGGCAAAGCAGCTAAGCCTACTTTAGACTGGATCCAATGCAGCCAAACCGCGGGCCTGCCCGGCCAATAGTGGCTACTGCAGCATATCCCAGATTCCCAAGGGGGTGGCTCGAAATCCACCGGGGTCTGGGCCGATGCCTCTGTCCGTCACTGCTCTCAGGCATTTCCCCTTCTCCCCCCCTTTCGCAAGCGACAAGAAAAGTGGGAACGATTGATAAGGATAGTTACTCAGTCGTCAGTTCCGGTTAGTGCGATTTGCGAAAATAACGAGCGGACCCGACACCAGCCATCAGTCTAAAGAAGCTTAGGGAAGGGCAAAGAATAAAAGACACGAAGAACGGCGGACAACAACATAATGGGGAAAGGGGGGCGGGGGAGGGAGAGGAACAATCATTGAAGACCAGAATAGCGACATCCTGGATATCCACTGGACATCTCGGTTGAATCGTAGATTCCACTTGGGAGATGGTGCTAGACGAGCCAATTACCTGTGGAAAACAGCTGCAAGATGACCAGGCGGGAAAGTCTCGGCTTGTGTGGGCTGCAGCAGTTGACCGGCATTAGACCTGATCAGGGTTAGAACTGGCTCTGACGCCGACGCCCGAGGTGAGAATTGCGCTAGTATGACCAGTTATGGCCAGTACTATTGCTGTCACATTGCTGTATTGCTGTATGGTTCAGCGTATGGCTGTATGCGAAAACACGAGCCACCCACCAATCGCCACCACCATCTGGTCTCTCCCCCCCCCAATCTCCACCCCAGCTCATCCATGGTCCAGGATCCGAGCAACTTCACTGCTCGTCCCCTGCCAGTCGCTTCGATCTGCCCTACTCTTTCCCCCCCCCCACCTGCCTCTCTACCTAGTAGACTATATTTCAGCGGACGCGTGCAGATGCAATGACCGTATCCCCAATCAAGAACCGAGGGGCCCTATGTTATTGGCCTTAATTAAAGAGGGTTCTGCATGCTGCATCCCAAAGGAGGTGCTGCTGATGATGCTGCTGCTTCAGAAGGATGGTGCAATGATTAATCTCTGGGAGGAATGAGAGGCAGCGAATTGGAATCTCACTTGCATCAAGTGGTCTGTTCACTCGCCCAACCAGGGTCGTGATTGTTCAATGGAAGCAGGGCACTTTGTTCTGTGAGCTTGGTGAGGGCAAGTGCCACTAACAGGTGACTGTGAGATGCCTGGAATGGATGGTGAGGGTTAGTCGAGTCGGTCGGTCGGTCGGCCGGTCGGTCGCGGAAGAGCTCGGGGCTAGCACTGGAATGGGAGAGTCTCCCAGGCGGAGCAGGGACCGTTGTTTGCCTTGAACGGGGAATGAGGTTCTTTGTTCTGGTGGGTGTCCGTGCAGGCCCTGCTGGTGTCAGTTCAATCCTTCCTTACCTGGGGGTCGAAATATCATACATGCAGACATCAAGGGGGGAGGGAAGAGGAAAGATAGAGGGTGGAATCCATAATGATTGTTAACGCAGTCCATAAGGTTATACGAAGGTAGGTAGGTATAGTAATACATAATAGATACGGAGTATGAACATATCACAGCCATATTAATGATTCCACTGGATCGGAGTAGCCATCGAAGCTTCGATGGGGAGTGGATCGAGGAGGGTCTGTACCGTCGAAAAATCGTGTTTATTTTCCGGCGTGTCAACCCCCGACCGCTGACTAAGAAGGGAGACCGACCAGACACAGTCAGTCAGTCAGTCAGTCAGTCACAGTCCGATTTTCATCTGACTGGTAACTCCTCCTCCTCCTCCTCATCATCATCATCATTGATTGTTGCAAGGACCCCTTCTCCCCAATCGACTGAAACGATAATCCTTCAATCATCAATAGTCAATAATGATCCTGGAGTACTTACTCCGTAGCCAGAGTGACTCGCTCCGTCCCGCGTAAGACTCGGCAGCAGCAGCAGCAGCATGATCACCACCACACCGGCCCAGCATCTGTCATGCATTCCACGACGCAAGGAGCAGCAGATCGCTTGCTTGCCCCTTTTTCGTCGCGCCGAGTCCTCCAAAGCCAAGACCACTTTTTATCGTGATGATACGATCGATGCATCTGATTTGCGCCCGCGGGGTTTAATCGCGTTTCCGGTGACCACCACACTGGGGGAGGGGAGGGGGGAGGGGGAAACACCATTGCTCTCTACCTGGTTTAGTAGCCATCCCCGGTGTTTAGGAATCCTGGCTACGATTAGGATAGTGTCGGACAATCCCTCTGTTGGTCATGGGAGTGGTCGTCGGCGTCATGACAGTTGTAGTATCGTGGGGAAGGGGGTGGGTGCAAAGTGACGTGCAAGTCTCCTGTCCCCCTTCCTCCCTGGGAGATTCTGACTTCTGATCGATCGTCGTGGCCGCCCCCCTCCCCCTCCCCCTCTTCCCCGTCTGCTAAGCTTAAAGCCAAACTCCACCAAACAGGGAAACAGAACAGACCAGAGGGCTGATTCCTGCTGGGGTCGGGCTGGCCGATCGTCGAACTGCGCTCCACATGCCTATCTGACCAAGCTAAGGTGACAGGGAAGATACTCCAGTAGTGCCAATTCAATAAAAAGTAAGAATAGAACCAAAAGGCGAGCGAGAGAGAAAGGGTCTTTCATGAGGGGGAAAAAGTACTGGACCTTCCGGATAGGGTGATTATCATTCCAGCCATCCGCGTGCATAGGGAGCGAGCAGCAGTTGAAGATTCGAGGAAGTTGGTTGACTGACCTCCAGGCTGAGTAATTTACTTCCCGAGCCTGAAAAGGGGAGTGGTTACTTGAAGGGGCAATCACCTCAACACAGGTACGATCCTATGGTGTAGGTCGTACGTGAGTACTACGGACTACTAGGTAGGAAGTAGGGTTCTCCCATGAAGAGGGGAGTAGGGGGAGAGGGGGGAGGGGGGACGGGGGACGGGGGATGTAGAACCGGGTTTGAGATTCCTCGTCGCTGGTCCGGAATTATTTATTCTTATCATTCCTATTGTTTTGATCAAATTTGTGGAAATCTGTGCTTATGATTCTTAACAAACTCGGTCAGGACCACGCTGCAGAAGGGAGGTCTAGCCGATTCGATACTATTGAGTCGCTGGTTGCTGGTTGGGACAGAGTCAGTTTGAAGATAGAGATGATGCTGATGACAACGACTCTACAAGACCAAGTGATAGAGTAGTTGTTCGGGTCTACCCCTCCATCCCTGCGCAGTGTGGTGTGGAACAGAATCATGTGGTGGTCGGTTAGACTTAGCACTTCACTCAAGCGGAGGAAGAACAGGACCGAAGAACAAAAGAAATAAGGAAGACAGGAAGCTGGATGGGAATGGGAAGAGCCGAGAAGGTGGAAACCCTTTTTGGGCGTCTGGTCTGGTACCAGAGCCCTGTCAACCACGTTGCCGTTGATCAGTCGTCCTGGTCGTTTAGTGTCTTTAGTGTCTTTGGTGTCTTTAGTCTGTTTAGTCTGTTTAGTGAACTTTTAGTCTCCTTTTTTTCTCGGTTACTTTGGTTAGTCTGGGAAGGGAAAAAAAAAGGGTGGGTGGGGAAACGAGCATTGCGATCCATGGGCGATGGGTAAGACTGTCTGTCTGTCTGCCTGTCTGCCTGCCTGCCTGTTGGATGTTGCTGTTATTCTCTATCTGTATCTTACTGTTTTATTCTCTAACGCCCTCATTCTCTCTGTTTTACTCTTCAGAATAGTCTCAGTCAGACAGAGGGAAATAATCACAAAGAATGAATAGTTGGATTGTCGAGACATTGACTTGCTCACCTGGTCCAGATCCAGTCCCAGCCGTGCCAGACACCACCCGCTTACCTGTATCATACCGTACATACTGTACATACCGTACCGGACTGCAGGAGCAGTGATTCCCCAGATTAGGGGATGCAGCCCGACTTTCACTCGCTTCTTTCTCTATGGAGCGTACGGAGCACGGAGTACCCTAAACTAAATTATCCTTCGCTGCTGGTGAACTACTTACTGCTGCTGCTGCTGCTGCTGCTGCTGCTGCTGCAGTCCCATGGTTGATTGATATTCCTCTTCGGATTGTTTTCCTGTCCTCCTCTTCCTTCTCTTCCTCCATTTGTGTTTTGTGTTTACCTTTTCCTGGTCCAGGGGACTCCTGCTGCAGAAGTCGAATTCTCGCCCTGAAGAAACCGTCCATTGCAGAAGCATTCCAGCCTTTTCCTAATTTTTTTTCTTTGGGACTCCCTCGTCTAATATTCCTGACAGTCTAGCTGATTTAGGGTGGGTAATTTCTCCCTGGTAATATTTCGTGACCGGAGAACACCCCGAAAAAATACCATTGTTTTCCTTTCTGGGGCTATCTCTTTTGCTCTCTTCTGCTCTCTTTTGCGCTCGCACTCACTTACTCACTCTCTGTCTGTCTCTCTTCGTCTTGTCTGGTTTCTATTTTCCCTTTACTTGTTTATTCTTTTTCCCCTGTCATTTTTATTTTCTTTTTGAATTCGCTTTTTCGTTAATTCTTCTTTTTTGCTCCCCCTCCCCTCCCCTCCCTCCGTCTTCTCTCTTCCCTCTCTTTCTTTCCCCCCCCGCGCTGGCCAGACCCGGCTTTGGACTGGTCTGGATACGTCTTCATTCCCGGGTTGTTTGGGCCTGCGAAGGTCTCTGCCCGTCCCGACCAGCAATCAATCATTCATCGACTTTTTGCACCTTTGCTTTGGCTAGTCTACCCAGTCTACCTAGTCTACTAAAATCTTCACCCGTTCCCCGAATAAATAAAATCAAAAGAGGCCCCGGACCGGCCAGCCGCAGCACCGAATCATCATTTATCTCCACCTTCTTATCTTTTTCTACTACTGCTACTACTACTACTACTACTACTCCCTCTTCCACTGCACACACACTAACTACACAATACACACTGCACACTAACTGCATACTATTATTCCTCCCACTACTACTAATCATCCCATCTCACCACCTCACCATCCCACCACTTTTACCTTCTTCTCTACCGTCTTCCCACGCCACTCCCCCTCAAAACATCATCATTACCCATTTTGTGTGACTCTTACCATCATCAGCCTTTCCCTGCGCCTCGTTGACTCACCTCCACACTCGCACTTAGCCTTTCGTCATCCCACGGTACGTCAGTGTTGACCTGAGGGTCGCATCTAGCCGCATATCGCCTGCCTCGTCTATACCACGCCTCGGTCCGATCGGTCACTTCATCTGATCTTCAATCATACAGACCATGTGCGTGAGGGTCTAATCGTCACCTTTCCAAGAAGAAACTTGCTGGCGACTGGTTTGGTGCCTTGGTACGACCAAGAGACGGGTGGCTTGATTTGCCTTTATTCACGATTTGCTCCTTCTGGGATATGACTTCCAACTGAGCGCAAGTGGTTCACCAAGCATCGACTTGAGACCGTGCCGACCGTGACAACGGATTGATCGTGCGCGATCATTCTCATCCCGACTCCCCCGCGAGATCGCTTGTGGCGATCCCATCGCCCCTCCTGGATCCTCCGGATATCTCTGGAGGCCTCTCTGGCAGTCGATATTGGACTCTCGGAACCGAAAGCGTTGCTTTTCCCCAAGGACCTTTACCCTCGACTCTGACCAACGCCCCGTTGAACGTGGTCGACCTGTTCCCTTCTACCGGGTACCCTCGTGATTCCAGCGCCAACATGGCTGCCCTTGCTATTCCCGCCCCCGGCATGGGACCCTCTCTTGAAGCGCTGTCGGCTCCCCCGCCGTTGAACACCCGTCGTCCAGGCGCTCCCCCGCTGCCCAGCATGGAGCTCCCCAGCCGACAGTTCCCCGGAGCCTTGAAATACACTCAACTCCCCAACCCCTCGGCCCTCAATCCGAGTGTCAGCAACCTCTTGACCCCACCGGCGACGAGTCAACCGGGCGAATCCACCCCCGTCACGACGGCGCACCAGACGACCGCGGGGAATATTCCATCCGTACCAGCCACACCCGATCTGGGTCCGTTCTGGCCAACACAGAACTCATATGGCAGTGCGTCGGGCGCCGCGGCTGCACGCCCGTCGTGGGCGTCGAGTTTGAGCCCCTATGCGAGTCGCGACACCTTCTCGCCACCCGGAAATAACCCGATCAGTCGTAATACGGTCACATCGCCTACGGGCGCGGACGCGATACCGCAAGGGTACGAGATGAACCAGCTGCCGCCTTTCCAACAACCGATCCCTGTCACTGCCGCGCAACAGCCCCCACACGCGCTCACGCATGCCGTGTTATCGGCACAGCACGGCCTCCCTCCCGTGCCCTCTCCGCAGCCGCTCCCATCGAACGATCCTTACATGGTCAAGTCCTCGTCCGCGCCCGCCTATAGCACGGTCCAGCAGCTGGCCAGTCCGCCGGGAAGCTATTCCCCCTATGGCCCCACCGCCATGAGCATGCAACCCCCCGGCCGGGTCGCGTCAAACCCCCACCCTGCGCATCACCTGAACTACCAACGGCAGCCCTGGCCGTCATATACCCTCCCTGGGTCGAGCGGGCCGGTGTGGACGAACCTGCACGCCCCGAACACACAGATGTCCTTGACGGCGCCTAATACGATGATGCCCCACACGTTCAACAGTGGGTTCGAGGCGCAGATGCAGCGGATGTATGGCGGACACCTGCCGCCGCCGGGCCACGGAGGACCAGGCCCCGCCAACGACCGACCGTTCAAGTGCGATCAATGTCCCCAGAGCTTCAACCGCAACCATGACCTGAAACGACATAAGCGGATTCATCTGTCGGTCAAGCCTTTCCCTTGCAACCACTGCGACAAGAGTTTCTCCCGCAAGGATGCTCTCAAGGTATGCCCCTCCTTGACATTGCCTTTCTTCTACGATGTATCCTAACGAACGCTTTACAGCGACATATGCTAGTCAAAGGGTGCGGGAAGGGCGATTCCGAGTCGAACACGACGCGGCCGACGGTGAAGGAGGAGGATCGCAGCGACGACTCCCACGGCCAACCGGCTTAACGGGACCAGGGGGGAGCACCAACGGAGGGAGAAACATGCATGTTTACGGCGTTGTGAGAATTGTTTATAGTGTTAAGGCCGCAGCGGTTTCTGTCTGTCTTGTATCTAGTTTCATTGCGGGCCGGGGACTGGGACTGGGACTGGGACGGGATTTGTCTGTTGGGTTGGCATTCAGCGATGGGTTTTGTTCGTTGTGTGTATACGTATGTGGTATGTAAGTAGAGCGATTTTCTGTTGGGTTAGTTTCGGAGCGTTGGGACTTGTTGTTTGCATAGGATATGGAGATATGAGCTCTCATTTTGTGTCTTATGATTCCTTGCTCCGTTGGCGTGTGGAACACGGGCACCAGCATCGAGTGTGGTGGTGGTGGTGGTGGTGGTGGTGGTGGTGCGACTCGACTCGGCCCAAGTAGATCCGCATAGGTTTCTCCGTGACTTGGCTGTGCTGTGCTGTGCTGTGCATTGTATCCCAATGAATTGGAGTCGATCCTCTTTTCACTATATAACATACGCCCATTCTCTCTATCAGACCCAGACGCATACCCATACCAACACCAACACCATTACAAATATCCTCCAAATCCCAATCACATCATCAAAAATGCCCCTCCCAATCCCACCGTTCAGCATCCCCCTCCTCCTCCCCCTCCTCCTCCTCCTCCTCACCCCGACCCTCCTCCCGCAAGTCCACAGCCAATACATCTCCCCGATCCCCGCCCTCCCGCTGCCCACCAACACCCCCATCACCGCCACCTACCACGCCCCGACCCCCTTCCTCTCCGAGCTGTCCGCCCCGAAACTCTCCGCCGTCAACGCCAGCGCCTTCGAATGGTGGTACTTCGACGCCGTCGCCGCCCACAACCCCAACCTCTCCGCCGTGGTCACCTTCTTCACCAGCAGCCCCGCCGCGTTTCCCCTGGCGCCCCGCAACGGCAGCTCCGTCGTCTGGAGTTATGTCTATGTGAGTTTGCCGGATGCGCCGGCGGGTGAGGGGGGGGATCGGGATCGGGAGGGGGGTGGTAGCGGGGGGAATGGGGGGAGTGGCGGGAATGATCGCGACGAGAAGGGTGATCAGGAGGAGCCGGGGGACTTGGTGGGGAAGGGGTATCCGACGGCCGGGGATGGGCGCGTGGTGAGTGAGATGGGCGTCGCTGGGGAGGAGAGTGAGGGCATCGTGTT